>NC_051043.1:1150395-1272895 GCF_904848185.1 Acanthopagrus latus | reverse complement strand
TTAAACTCACAGGACATGCATCGCCTTCCATTGCACATGGCTCACTTAGGCCTCAAGGTGAACTTTGGGAACTCCTCTCTGGAACCCTCTCAGATTGCTGTGGCTTTGAACATCGTCAGTATGAGGACCAGCCACTCACTTCAGCTTGGAAGACATCATCCATCTTCTTCTACTCTTCCCATAATGCAAGGTCAGTTTCTTTGCCTCTTGGGCATATTGAGAGCTGCCTCAGCCTCTGTTTCTTTGTTCTTCATTCTGGATGCCAGAGCCCCATCTATTCATGTGCAGTACCAAAGGAGGTAGAGGTTGTTCTCTGACTAAGTTCCGATTTGAAACACACTTCATGTATGTTTTTAGTGACAAAGTGTTTTGTGTTCCCCTCATTCCATTGCAGAAAATGGATCAAAACTTTTTGTCTGCCATGATGGCGGCACGCCAGAGGTGCTACTGCTAACGTGAGTTGTCCAAAAACCTTCTTTTTAGTAAACTCTGTGCACACAAACAATTTTCTCAATGCTCGTGTTCATGTGTAGAGACCCTGGTCATACTAAGAGCAAAGTTTCATGTTGTGTCGAGCCATCTTAGTAGCCCTTTTTACACAGCGTCTCTGCATTATCTCCAGAGCGGTGGTTCGCCAATTCTCCACCGATGGTGATTCACACAGAGTGAAGCATCTCCGCTGTACTGCCATGTAATTCACACAGAAAGTGGTCGTTGCGGCTCCTTAAGAGGCGTTACGGTATACGTCATGATGATGACGTCGGTGTTTCCCAGGTGTCCTCCCCGTCAATCTAAACCCGTAGACAGTTTATAATGATATGGATGCTGTTATAATGTGTAGTGATTGAGATCCTGACCCACCAAACATCCTGGAAAGTGACAAAGTTACATTTTTCGCACTAAATTAGTTACATAATCACCATCAGTAAACTGGACACTGTCTGACTCCCTCATTTGCGGGGGCGGAGGCTGTTTTCTGGGGGCAAGTTCCCTGAAGTCTCGGTTAGAAGGGCTGACAGTCGCAGTGATTTATTTTCATCACGAATACTTGGTGAGTTAAAGTTTTTTGACTGTGACAAATGCTGTTTTTCAGGCAGAAATGTGAGGAAGTGTCAGTAGGACAGTTGGTAGACAGTTACAGTTTCTACGTTACTTTTGTTTGGTCCTGTAACATTGCTTTGTGATAGTTGAGTGAGGGACCTGTGCAGTTATCAGACTAGTCAGACCGACACGCCCCCGGTCCGCGCCTCTGGCTTATCCGTTCACACTGGGACGGCTCACCAATAATGCGGCCCTGATACTACCTCCAGAGGCGGATCAGCGCAGGAGCGAAATTTCCCCCCTCTCTGCATCTGAAACTTTCACACAGAGGAGGATGCAGAGAATTGGCGCAGGATCCCTGCATGCTAATGGCAGTGTGAATGGGGCTAGTGTTTTAAAAATAGCGATTTTGATGCCAGCATAAAAGTGCCCCTGCACCTCATTGAAAATTAGCTTGCCCAAAAACAAAACTACTACTATCTTAAAAGTGCCTCTTTCATTGTAATTATGCTTTTACACAAAGGTTTGACTCATATTGAATCGCAAATAAAGCCTTGGTTGCTTTATGGCGAAAGTTTCACTTTAATGTGAGACACAGGCTGGTATATCCTGCAACACTGATCTTTACATGCAAGGGACAAAAGAAAATATTCTGAGACAGCAAGGAGGAGAAGTAGTTTATGCAAGATTTTAAATTGAGGACCATGGGACTTGATACTGAGAACATGACAAAGTGAATGTGAACCTATGGAAGTAAGGTAATTTTTAGTTTGATGGGTTTGTTGGACCGGATGGTTGTGTCATCTGGAAACCACTTTTGCATCTCACGGTCCAAGTCAAGTTTGTTTAGTTCAGTCCATGTTCAGTCAGGATGAAAAGGGGTTGCTTAGCAACAGTGAGTTCTGGGTTGCTTTGCTTGAGGGTTTATTGCTTTTGTTAATCTTTGTTTTTGTGTTAAGACATTTGAGTTGAGTTGTCAGACATTGTATTTGAGTTGGCCTAATAACGCTCTGAACAGTTCAAAGAATATTTGTTTTGTTAAAATAACAACCATGATAAATTACAGTCACAACCACGGTACTATTATAAGCTTGAGAATTATGGCTGACAGGTATATTAATACATCGTGGAACATAAATGGATGTGGAAGCCACATTAAAAGGAGGAAGGTTCTGACATATTTGAAATCCAAAAATACAGATATAGCATTTATTCAAGAGTCGCATATGATGGGGGATGAGGAGGCAGTGAAATTTTAAAAGAGCTGGGTAGGGAAAGTTTATAGTAGCTCCTACTCGAGCAAAAGGAATAGGGTGATGATTCTCATCGACAAAAATCTAAGCTTTGGTTTGCGAAAACAATACAACAACATGGAAGGACAACTTATTTGTATTGAAGCCTTGATTAATGGGATTAGGACATTATGAGCAGACCCGGTGGTAAATCTTCACCCCAAGACAGAGCTGCAATTAAGATGTTGGCAGAGAACATGAACCTAGTAGATATATGAGAGAGAATACACCTTTTACTCTCACTGCCACAAGTCACATTCAAGGATAGATTTTTTCCTGATATCAAACACATTATTAGACTCAGTTGTGAACTGTGAGATAGGTGCCATTGCCCTCAGCGACCATGGCACAGTGGAGTTACATGTTGACTTGAACTCAGACAAAGTAAAAGGGGATCGATGGAGGCTCAATACCATACTGCTGAAAGAAAACATTTTTAGTGACACATTTTCAAAGGATCTTAAATCTTTCTTTAAAACTAGTATTGGCTTCACAGAAAAAATATCCTCTGTTTGGGAAGCATCTAAGGCATTTATAAGGGGGAAAATCATTGCCCACTCTTCAAAAGTGAAAAGGAAAACAGAAAGAAAGAAGAAAGATTAGACCAAAAGATACATAATTTCGAAAGACCTGGAAAGACGCAATCTGCAATATCAGCTACACTATATATGTAATTAAAAAAAACTGAGTATGCTTTATTCAGACTTAATTCCATTTTTTATGAAGGAGGTGAAACAAATGGCAGACTATTAGCTTGGCAACTGAAACAAGATAATTCTAATAACACTCCAATGATTAAAAAGGGAAATGGAGTAGAGACTGTTATAAAAACCTCTACACATCCATCTGTACGCCTGACAAAGAAGAAGTTGAGACATTTTTCCCAGGTCTTAACCTACCTACCATCTCTAGTGAACAAAAGGAACAGCTGGTTGCTCCTCTAACAGAGGAAGAAATTAGAACTACTATTCTAGAGTTTTTAAGTTGGCATATATGCAAGCTCTGTGGTCCTCCAGTAAACTAGAAATGCTAGCTACACAGATGTTGTTGCATGTGGTTGAGGTTGTGGTCTCTCCCTCGATGGCCTTTTTAGTGTTTTTCCCCAAATTTGACATCATGCCAGTTTATATTAAGTTAGTGGCATACACTGTCTTACTGTAGGCTAATCGGGTTGATGAAAGAGTAGATTTTTAGACTTAAGATGCGGGAGCGTGAGATCGCCCTGCCGTTCACATGCTCACCTAACCGGAAGTCCAGTTATTTTATAGCTTTAGTGTCACACACACCCGGGACACTTATCAAATGTTTTTTGAAAGTTACAAAAACACTGCCTATTCGCCTCAGGCACAAGCTCATACACACAAAGGATAGCGCTCTTTACCTTATCACGAACCAGACTGTATTCAACTGAACAGGCCTCCTGAGTCTTACCAATTAATTTACACTGTAACAAAACTGCATAACACATCCCTCGGCCACTGCAAAGCAACTGCAATAGGCTCAAATGTACTGAAATATGAGTCTATCGAGGGGGTCAAAATAACTCACTGTCCACCACCGACTGTAGCCAATCGCAGTCAGGACATCAAACCAGATAAGGTTTCACTACAGACACATTCCTCGAGGCTGTAACCCAGCCAATCTCTGCTATCCGACATTCTCCACTAGTGCTGAACTTGAAGTACTAGGGTGGGCTATAGAACTGCCAGTCTGCGGTCAAGAAGGCAGACACCATTGCCTTTGCCTCATTGCAAACTCTCCACATCCTGGCCCTCACTGAGACCTGGATCAACCCAGAAAACACTGCCACTCCAGCTGCCCTCTCATCTGCCTACTCCTTTTCGCACTCAGTTTACCCATTTACTCCAATGCCCAACCAGAAAGCACCTTCCCCAACCCTCACCTCCGATGGCCTTACCTGCTTCAGCCCTCTCTCCTCTGAAGATGTTCTCACACTAGTCACGTCTAACCATGCCAGCACCCATTCCCTGGAGCCAAATCCCTCCTCCCTTCTCCAAGACATCTCTCACAACATCCTGCCATTCCTCACTCTGGTCAACTCCTCACTCGCTTCAGGCATCATTCCAGCTCCTTTCAAGACAGCCACAGTGAAGCCACCCCAAAGAAACCCACCCTAACTGGCATCCGAAACTACAGACCTGTATCTCTTCTTTCATTCCTCTTGAAACCCTGGAACGTGCAGACTATATCCATATAACTGCCATATCTTTCAGAAAATGACCTCCTTGACTCTAATCAATCAGGCTTTAGGACTGGTCACTCCACTGAGAAGGCCCTCCTCACAGTGACTGAGTCGCTTTGTGCCACTAGAGCCTCGTCCAACTTGTCAGTCCTCATTCTCCTGGAGTTATCCTTTGCATTTGACACAGTCAACCACCAAATCCTCCACTCCACACTTGGCTGAACTTGGCATTGCTGACTCTGTTCTAACCTGGTTCACGTCTTTGCACCTGTCAGGTCACATGGAATGGCTCCTTGTCCAAAAACTGCTTTCTGGAAACTTGTGTCCCCAAGGCTCAGTATTAGGACCCCTTCTGTTTGCGATATATACACTATATCACCAGACTCTGCAATCACATCGCATGGATTCTCCTACCACTGTTATGCTGACGACACCCAGACTGGCAGACATCTCCACTTGGACAGCTGTGAATAACCTCAAACTCAACCTTAGAAAAACTGAACTCCTCTTCATCCCGTGGAAAGCCTGCCCTCGCTTAGATCTGTCAGTCACTGTCGAGGATGTCATGGTATGGCCTTCGTCGACATCAAGGAGCCTCAGCACTACAATGTCACTACTGTGGCCTGATCCTGCAGATTTGCCCTCTACAACATCTGCAGGATGTGCTCTGTCTTCACAAAAGACGGGACGTAACTCCTGGTCCAAGCTCTGGTCATCTCCCGCCTAGACTACTGCAACTCCCTCTCGAACTGCTAGCATATATGACTAATCCATTGCAGCGTATCCAAAATGCTGCATTGCGCCTCGTTTACAATCTTCCCAAATTCTCCCATGTGACCCCCCCCTCCTCTGTGACCTCCACTGGCTTCCTGTTGCGGCCCGCATCTGATTCAAGACAATGGTGCTGGCCTTCAAGGCCATCAACGTAACTGCACCTGTCAGCCTCCAAACACTTGTCAGTCCACACGCCCCAGTGAGGCCATTCCTGCATGGTCTCTGCAGCCTACCCACTGGTAAAACAGGGCTCCCACAGGCTGTTAAGATTCAGCTCCTGTCATTACGTAATAAATGGAGTCATTATCATAAGCCAACCTCCTCTCTGCAGTGATAGGAGATATCCGAGAGGGGGGCGTTCATCCCTGAGGTGAAGTTCGGTGTGTCCAGCAGTGAGACAGCAGTGTTTCACAATGTTGTTGCTCAGAGCTAAACACGCAAATAGCTCTGTTGTTGGTTGTAAAAATCAACACAAGTGCCTATATTCTTTCCCAGCTACAGAACAACGGAAGAGACAGTGGTTGCGTTTCATTTTTAATGACAACGTGCTGGCTGCAGTTTGTGTATGCTTGTGTGTGTGTGTGTGTGCTATCCACTTCACATCGGACTGCTTCAGTAATGAGGGTCAGTATCAGTACTGGCTTTGCCTCGACACTGACCCTCATTGAAGGATCAGTCTTAACCATACCGGACCAAGCAACTGTACCCGAGCCGCAGTTTGATAGTATTTACAGTTGCCTATGAGTATGGTGAAGTCAGCTGGAAATTGGCAGACTAGTTAGCTCCGCTTCGGTGTGCTATGCGATGGTGTCTGAAGCGAGTTTAATGTTAATAATATTGATAGAGCCAAACACAGCTTTCGCTAGCTGTTAGCCATTAGCTACATGGTAGTATTTGTAACAACGTATAGAACAAACTAACACTATTCAGACACACTAAACATTCTGAAACGTTCCTGCTGCAGCCGCAGAGTCTATACTCCTTCCGGAGCCTCTCCTTCTGGGTCCAATTCTGGGTCAAACTGGTTTAGTTGAACGAAAGCATCTCCGCGAGGGTTATATCCAACAAAACATTAGCGCATGCTACCGCTAGCGTAAGAGGCATTGTCTTCCTGAAAGGGACACGAAGCCGGCAAGTAGGCGTTGACAGATGGAGCTCATTAGCATTTAAAGGTGCAGGCACAGAAACAGCCTTCTCTCAGTAGAGCTCAGCAGAGCGACTTTTAGACAGCTGAAATTCAGAACCACGGATGGGTTTGGGGCAATGCATATCGAATACAGTCTTGTTGGACCTCTGACAGCTGTGTGAAATTGATGAAAAACAGTATGGGACCTTTAATGTTAAATGGTTATCTTTGCTGTTTTAAATATGAGCATTTATCATGGACCTAGATAAAAAAGAACACTGTTTGTTTACATGTTTAAACAAATAAATAAAAACTTTAACAAAAAGAATGCCATGACATACATTTTCTTTACAAGTGTATGTAAACTGTTGACCACGACTATAGGTGGTTTAAACAGTGTGGCTGCTGTTAGACAGATACAGCCTGATCATTAAGTCATGCAGCTAATGTTGGCCATCCTATTAGCTGACTACCAATCTCATCAAAACTTATTGGGGTCGATTCTATTCTATCCAAGTTTTTTTCGAAATCCAATCAATTTTGTTATCCTGCTGACAAACCAAACAACTAATCAACAAACAAAAAAACCCAGGTGAAAACTTAACTTCCTTGGTGGATGTAATAATGCTAATAATAATTTCCTTGTGAGCAGTGCATACTCACTATTCTGGCCACTTTTCCACATTTACGGAGGGACTGCACAGCAAAGGAATGAGGCACATTGTCCATGGGGATGGAGTTGACCTGAATGACGCGATCATTCTCACTGGACAATAAAAGAGAAAGAAAAAAGAAAAATCCTCAGTCAACCGTATAAGAAAATGTTTTACAGATCACACAGTCCTTTGTATGTAATTCCACTACACTTTATTGCAGAAACAAATTGTTTGTCCTAGATTGATTTATAGGTTGTAGATGCAGATAATCTGTGAGTCAGTGAGATCATTAGCATTTTGACTGAAATGAGAGTTAAGTATATAGAGTGACTAGCAGCAGTAATTGTAGTAGAAGTGTAGCTTAGTATTCGACAGGTATACAGCAGCAGTTCACTGAAGTATCTACCATGAGGATTTTGGTCACTTTTCGACAGACTTACAAGAGTAATCCATCTGCTGGTCCTCCCTGCAGCACATCTGACACGATGATTGACGTCTCACCATTATCCACGTTGGGGTTGTCACGCCCACCTGACACAGCAATGCCAAAACCCATCTTAGAGTCCTGCAGGAAAAGAAATCAGTTAGAGAAAGACTTATACAAAAACTGATTTTTGGAACTATAATGATGTTTACTTTTCTATCCAGTTAGGATGATTGTGTGTTTCATCTTCATTGTAAAATACATTGCTGCTGATGTCTACACTGTCTGTTAGGATTATGCTCAACAGCAATGTTTTTTTCCATTGTGTTACCTCACTGTACTGCACTTAAGTCATAGGCAGGTGGTTGGCTTGCACAACAGGCACAAGACAAGCAGGACATTGACACCAGAGAGGAGTTTGTATCTCACATAGTATAAGGTATAGGCTATTAAAACTTAATTCATGATTCGATTCAATTTCCAATTTCAATAATCTTTTTCAGCACTGACGGCAATGCTGTAGTTCAACTCACATTCGGATTTGTGAAGATCAACAGATCATTGGGTTTAGGCCCTGACAAGTGCGATTTACATTTTCAAATGATTCTTTGAACCAACAAAACATGTATTATGTATGTATTATCATGTCTTCTTCGAGACAGGATAAGTGTCTGGAAGACCAGCTAAAGGAATGCCAGTTGTATCATCTTTGCAGAAATGGGTAGTAATGTGTTACATTTGCTCTGTTTACATGTATCTGAACAACTTTTACTGTTATATTTAGAAGCTGTGGTACTAAAATGGGGCTACTTTTAGTTATTTTATGCCTTCATGCACATTCTGTAAACAGGCAGGTGGTCAACAAGTCCCAGGACTGCTGGTGCTGTTATCAATCTTACCACAGTTGTGCCTCCACATGACTCTGTTCAAAGCAGCAGGAGGATGTCTTTCAGATTGCCAAAAATAATTATGTATAAATTAACAGTGCAGAGCGCAGTGGGCTGCAGTTGAATTGAGTCAGAAGAACAGCAGAGAACTGTAGAGCTGTAAATATATACGCACAGTATACGATGCTTGAAAACTACGGCTACTGTTCCTGCTTTCTGCCCTCATGTAAATATTCATTGCCTTGCATTTAACTAGTCATGCCAACTGGCGTAACCTGATCAAATGAGAAAGAAAACTAGATACTAAATTATGCACATGAAAACGAAAAACAAAAGACAAAACTTTTTTCATGTGGACATAACATATGTTTTGACCACAAGTTGTCATTGTCAGGTCTAAATAAAGAGGTGAGTCTATTATACACAAGATTTCCTGATTTATTTGCCAAATCATGATATAAAAAAGGAGACAACAACCAAAGAATGCAAAATGAAATTCTATTCCTAATAGTGTATAATAATGAAATATATGAGATATACAGACTGGGAATATTGTCCGGGTGTGATTGTGGCAGATTATCTAATCAGAAGGTGATGATTTGTTATTGTGTCACAAATAAACACAGGTGTCTGTTCACGTTTTTACCTGATGAACACCATCTGTCTTGTTGATATAATTCTAGTCATTTCCACAACAAATAAGATGTGAGAAAAGTCAGAAGTGTGCCGGTGTTCTTTTTTTGTACAATAACTCAAGTAGTTGTTTTGATGTTTCCTGTTCCTCTACTTGAGTAACTGTTCATGAAAAGTACGAGTACTTTTACTTGAGGTTTAAGCTACTCTACCCATCTCTGCACATCAAATCAAATCAAATCAAGTTTATTTATAGAGCACTTTTCATACACGCACGTGCAGCACAAAGTGCTTTACACAAGAAAAACAGAAACATGATAAAGAATAAAGAAAGCCCCTCCCTCCCACCCCCTATACAACATACCCGCACACACACACACACACACACACACACACACACACACACCTGCACACCCTTATTACTGGCAATAGGGAGACATGGCAAGGCACTGAGGATTAAGGAAGTGCCACCTTTGGGGCCGTCCACACTGGGAGGAGTAACAGGCTGTGCCACAGGGGGCACCAGTGCCCAGGCCCCCCGACCCTGACAGACAACAGCTGGCCGGGCCAAAGGGACCCAAGGCTCTCCGGCAGGCTGTTCCACAAATGAGGGCCATAGTGGCTAAATGGCGCCTCACCGTGGGTTTTAGTTCTTGGTTTTGGTATGAATAAAAGGCCAGTGCTGGAGGACCTAAGGGTCCGCGAGGGTTGATATGGTAAAAGCAGGCCAGAGAAGTAGGAGGGCGCAAGGCTGTTAAGACATTTAAAAACCAGTAAAAGAACCTTAATATCGATCCTGAAGCAGCAAGGGAGCCAATGCGGTGACTCTAAAACTGGTGTAATGTGCTCCCACCCCCTGGTCCTCGTCAACACGCATGTGGCTGAGTTTTGTAATAATTAGAGATTTAGAATACTCTTTTTGGGAAGACCAGAGAGCAGGGCATTACAATAATCTAAGCAAGAGGAAATAAAAGCATGCATTAGCACCTCCGTACTGGCCTGGGAGAGAAATGGGCGGACTCTGGCTTTGTACTTAGGATGATAAACACCTATTGTCGTCATATTTCTGATATGTGGAATAAAATTCAGCTCAGAATCAAAAATCACGTGCAGATTTTTTACTGATTGTGTTGGTTTAAGATCTTGTAGTTTTGGTAAAAGTTTCTCTCTCTGGCCTTCAGGAGCTATAACTAAGACCTCGGCTTTGTCCTGGTTGAGCTGTAGGAAATTCACTGCCATCCATGACTTGATGTCTACAATGCAGTTAAAAAGGGCATCAACAGGCACTGTGTCCTCAGGAGACACAGCAATGTACAGTTGTGTATCATCGGCATAACTATGGAAGCTGATGCCGTGTCTCCTGACATCCCCAAGAGGAAGCTTGCAGAGATTAAAAAGAAGTGGACCTAAAAGAGGGGGCACTTCTGGTACTGTCACATCTCCACCCGGCGCTGGAGCTGAACGGTTAGCGGCCCGTTTCACCGCGGGACAGCAGAAAACCCAGCTGGGAATGCACTAGCCTCCCACATTACCACACATTTCCCCTGTCCCACAGATTGACGCCACAAATCCATCTCCATCTCCACCTCCATCTCCACTTCACACCCTGCACACATCCCAGTCATCACTAACAACAGACCACCTCACATCCACCGTCCCATTACACCTCCCTGCCCTTCCCTTCATAACCTGGAATATGTCAGCATCAACAAGGTCTCACAGTCAACCAGCCCACATGCAGCCCTCCACATGGCACTTTTTAATGTCCACTCCCTGTCGAACGAGTCTTTTATCATCAATGACCTGATTTTACAGAACAATCTTGACTGTTTATTTTTAACTGAAACATGGCTGAGCACTGATGCACCAGCTGTTCTCACTGAGACTTCCCCACCAAATTTTTGTTTTTTATTTTCTAACAGGAGTGGTAGGAGAGGTGGTGGGACTGCAACAATCATCTCGAACTCTATAATAACAAAGGACATTTCTTTTAACAACTATACATCATTTGAACACCATGCCTTTGTTTTTAGCAGTCCTCTGATTTTATGTAAGACTATTTATAGACCACCCAAGCACCAAAGTGTCCTCTGTTGTCAACCTGGCTGTGTCTGACCATTATTGTGTGTTTTTCAATATCTCCAGTTTCATCCATCAGGAGGCCCCGGTCAGATCTGTGAGGAAGCGCTACCTTACCCCTAAATTGGCTGCAAATTTTATTGAAATTTTACACAATGCTCTGCTGACATTGTACCTGTACCCTGCGATTTATTGTTGATAATTTTAACAGTAAACTCAGGTCAGCCCTAGATTGAGCGGCTCCACTTTACACAAAAACAGTATCAATCAAACCTACACCACCTTGGATAAAGACTGAAATAAAACAACTGTTCAACTGTTTGTTATGACATTTTCCGGGACAAACTCAAAACCTACAATACAGTAAAGCAGTAAAACAGACAAAAACTTCCCATTTTTCACAACTCATCTCAGATAAAAAGAACAACCATGATTCCTTGTTTAATTAATACTGATTTTAAGAAATCCTACATAGTTCCAACAAATGATCTATGTGAGGACTTTGCAGACCACTTCAGAGGTAGAATCGATGGAGTGAAGTATGGAGTATGGAGTATTTTGTGCTGGTTGATGTAGAAACACTTGGAAGAGTTTTTCTCCCAAGTTAACAACCTGGCTTTTAGACCCAATTCCCACATCACTCTTAAAACAATTTTATGCGTTCTTTGAGTCTGAACTTATAAATCCTGTGAATTGCTCTCTCCAGACGGGTGTCTTCCCCACTGCCTTATAACGGCAGTGGTAAATCCCCTTCTGAAGAAGAGCAATTTGGATCCTGATATTTTCGCCGACTACCGACCTATATCCAACTTACCCTTTTTAAGTAAAGTTTTAGAAAAGCTGGTTTATATCCAATTAAATTAATTTTTAAACAGCAACAATATTTTAGAATAGTGTCAGTCTGGTTTCAGGATAGATCGTGAAGATTGTTAATGATCTCAGGTGTAACATGGACTCTCAGAAACAGTCAGTCCTGGTGCTACTAGATCTAAGCACTGCTTCTGATACAGTAGATCACCACATCTTGTTAAAAAGACTCAGACACGTGGTGGGCCTCTCTGGTACTGTTTTTAACTGGTTTTATTCCTACCTCACAGATCGTCACTTTCTTGTAAGTATGGATACATGTTCCTCAGGACTGCATGAACTTAAGTATGGGGTGCCCCAAAGGTCAATTTTAGGTCCAATACTTTTTTTATTCATATATGCTTCCCCTTGGGGACATCATCAGGAGGCATGGCATCAATTTTCACAGTTACGCTGATGATACACTGCTTTACATGGCCGTGTTTGCTGATGACACAGGGCCTATTGATTCCCTTTTAAACTGTATTTTAGATTTAAAGTCATGGACATCAGAAAACTTCTTACAGCTCAACCAGGACAAAACAGAGGTTTCAATTATTGGTCCTGAAGGCAAGAGAGAGAAACTTTTACCAAAACTAAATGCTTTTAAACATTCACAGTGCGTAAAAACCTGTGCGTTCTTTGCGACTCTGAGCTTGATTTTATTCTACGCATCAGAAATACTACCAAGATTGTTTTTTACCATCTTAAGGATATAGCCAGAGTTTGCCCGTTTCTCTCTCTGGCCAGCACAGAGGTGCTAATGCATGCTTTTATCTCTAGCTAGTTAGATTACTGTAATGCCCTGCTCTCTGGTCTCCCAAAAAAGAGCATTTCACAGCTTCAACTACTCAAGAACTCAGCTGCACGTGTTCTGACAAAGGCGGGATCACATTACACCAGTTTTAGAAACACTGCATTGGCTCCCTGTGCACTTCAGGATCGACTTTAAGGTTCTTTTATTAGTTTTTAAGTGTCTTAGCGGCCTTGGGCCTTCTTTCGTGTCTGGCCTGCTTTTACCGTATCAGCCCTCGCGGACCCTGAGGTCCTCCGGTGCTGGTCTTTTATCTGTTCCCAAAAGCCTGCCAGAGGGCCTCAGGGCCACTGAGTCTGTTGATGCTTTTAAACGCAGGCTCAAGACTCACCTTTTTAATTTAGCTTTTAACTGAGTCCCCTTTTACTCATTTAGTATTACTCCTTTATGCTGTCCTGTCATTTTTCTTTGTCCTTTAATTTTCTCTTAAAGGTTTTATCATTCATTTACTTATTTATTTTCAATGCTGCTTTTATGGGTTTAGTGTTTAAAAGTTATGTTTTGCTCTTAGTAATTCATATTAACATTCATTTATGTTGTTTTAGGAGGTTTTTCATTTCTTTTAGTACTTATTTTATTTTATTTATTGTCTCTTAATTTCCAGCTCCAGTGTTCTCCTAATGGGGGCCCTCCACTGCGGGAGCTCTGTTTGGCCTGCCTGCGGGGCTGCCCGGGCCTCGATAGTTGGGGAGTCCTGCCCCAGGGCTTTATGGCCGTGGTATGGGCCCCTATCTGTCTGGGTAAAAAAGCAGCCAGCAATTTTTGTAATTAAGTGGATTGCCAGCTGTACTTTACCCAGAAAACACAATATCCTTTTCAACTAACTAAGCAAACTCGCAACCCAAAAAAAGGAACAGCAGGGTGTTCAGGAGGGACTGCGACAGTAACAAAAGTCGACAGGTTTCCATAGATCACAATCCCTGCATGTTAAGTTACATGTAATACAGTTCGTCTTATTAACCATTAACTCATATGCTTGAGAACCAATCACAGCAGAGTGCACAGCAGAATCACCCATCCTTCTGGCCCATCGATTCTACCATTGACTCTGTTACCACCGGTCAGCCTAATGCTATGCAACTGATATGTTTTTAATAAAGCTTGGCTTAAAATGGAGATAAACTACAAATCAGGTGCAATCAGAAGAAGCGAATAAGTAGGACAACTTTAGCTGCATGCTGTGGTCTTACATCTTCTTTTCAAGTTTGGCTCATTTTCTACACAACTGACCACAACTGGTCCACAGTGATGAGCCTGTGTCATAGTGTTTATAGATCAAATGAGTGACACAAAAAGGCAATCCAGTAAGCTGTTTAAATTAAATCCTACTTACATATGGGCCCCAGACAGTGGAGACAAATTCAGCGTGGCACTGAACTCACCAGATCTGATGAATGACACATCAATATTTGACCAGAACCAATATGTCTCTCCCAGAGATGGTGTAAACAAGGCCACTGATGGTATCAATATGATATTTCATAAGGAAGCTATACAAGCTGACCTCATACAACAAAAACAGAAGCTGTTGGTTTGATCAAGAACGCAAGACCATCAGAAAAGACCTGGGAAAAATAGCAAATGAAAAACATTGCCAACCAAACAACCCAGCTTTACGCATTAGATACAATGAAATTTTAAAGAAATATAAATGCACAATTAGGAGCAAAAAACTAGATTATACTCACATGAAACTTGAGGACATTGAGAATGCCAATTAATCAAAATCAATTCTGGGATATGTGGAACAAGTTTAGCATAAAGCAACAGACACTACCCATCCAAAATGGTGACATCTGGAGAGCACATTTTGAAAATCTATACAAAGACATACCAATGAATCAAATCAATTCAGTTCACAATCAATGTATTATACAAGAAAAAACTCCAAACATTAGAAGAAACAATTAAAAACAACCAAAACCCCCTTGATTTCCCAGTTACTTGGGAACAAATAACCACACAGACAAAATCTCTCCAGCCGAGGAAAGTTTGTGGTCCAGACAGCATTAAAAACAAAATGCTCAAATGCAGCACCCCAGAGATGCAGGGCGCACTGTTTAAGTTGTTCAATACTGTACTAGAGTCAGGATGTTTTCCTGACATCTTGTGCAAAAAGGCTCATTTCCCCCATTCGAAAGAGTGGGACAAATCAGACCCTAATAACTACTGTGGCATCCCTGTCAGGAGCTGTCTGGGTAAATTGTTCTGTAGTATTCTCAATAAAAGAATAATAGATTTCCTTGAGGAACACTCCATCTTGAGTAAAAGTCAAACTGGCTTCCTCCCAAAACACCACACCACCAACTATTTAGCATAAAGGGCTTTATTACAGACTCCTACACTGTGGTATAGGGGGTAAAATGTATGATCTAGTTAAATCAATGTATTCGGGAAATATGTGTGCTGTTAAAATTGGAGACAACTGAATTCTTCACCCAGAGACGAGGTGTATGCCAGGGCTGCAATTTAAGTCTGACTCTATTTAACGTGTATATAAATGAACTTGCTGTTGAGTTGGATCAGTGTGCTTCTCCTGGCTACTCTCTCCTCGACAGAGGTGAAGTCTCTGTTTCATGCTGATGACCTTGTTCTACTGGCTCCTACTGAACAAGGACTACAGTAACAGCAGGACATAGTAGAAAAATACTGTCAGAACAGGGCCCTGGCAGTAAAAATGAACAAAACTAATGTCAAGATCTTTTAAAACGCCCCAGATGTCCAGAGAACAATCAGCAGTTTACCATAAATAAGCATGTCATTGAACATAGCATGAGTTATACCTACCTTGGTATAACCATCACACCATCAGGGAGTTTCAACATGGCAGTGATTGCACTAAACCAAAAAACTTGAAGAGCCCTACATGCAATCAAGAGAAAATGTTAATTTCCAAATTCCAGTCAAAATCTGGTTTAAAATATTTGATAGTGTCATCCAGCCCATTGCACTGTACAGTAGTGAGGTATGGAGTCCACTCAATCATCAGAGCTATACCCACTGGGACAAACATCCAACAGAATCTTTACATGCAAAATTCTGCAGATACGTCTTACACATACACAGAAACACACCAACAAAAGCATGTAGAACAGGATTAGGCAGATACCCACTAATAATCAACATTCAAAAGAGAACACTGAACTTTTTCAACCACCTGAAATCCAGCCCCCAAGACACCCTCCACTCCAAAGCCCTCTAAACTCAAGAGCTAAGCCCAGAAAAGAGTCCCCTATGTCAGTTGGTACTAAGGCTAACTGCCCCCTCTCAGACACACTCTGACAAGCCTCACAACAACCTCGCATTTAGCCAGAGGGCGGAGGGATGTTTATGTCAGACAAAAATGTACCATGCAGTCCCAGAAACAATGGTACTCTCTCAGCTTAACTATGGCTGCACTATTTCATATCTAAACACATCATGTGCTTTGTTTACATTTCAATTCAGAACTTCCTAGAGGAAATATTTCTACTTTACTATACTGAAAGGCTTAATTGGTAGCCTACGTCTACTTTATCTCCTTTATCACTGTAACGGTTAAACAAGTCAGGTGCAAAATATAAGTAAGAGTATATACTAAATGATACAAATGTGTTATTTGACCAATTTTAAAGTCTTACTACATTTTCTTCCTGAAATCCACCTTGAAATCCTACCTCCTGTTGGGATCAGGATAATAATTTTTTTTTTTTTTTTCAATCAAAGTTATCCAAATCCTACTGAAATGTTTTGAACAACACAAACTGAAAGTTTGATCCAGGTCAAAACTAGGATTGGATTCTGTGATCTAATCTGATTTCAGAATCCTTCTTTCCCTTTTGAGCAACCCATTTTCAAGATCTGATCCAATCCTATATTGTCAATATTCTATAATATGGGGCTTGGTATCGTTGGAAAGGGAATCTTTTAGGCTTTCATTTAAGCCCAGTACTGAATCTGTCTGACAAACACAGAGGTCACATGACTTCTTTACACCAGAAATAACACACATTTTCTCTCAATTTCTGCCTAAACTGTATGCTTTTTTTTATCCCTGTGGCATGAAAGAACACCAGGAGACCCTTAAATTAGACTTCAAAAAAGAATAGGGTGAATAGAATGGACAAATAGGATGGAGCCCTATTAGTTGTAAAAGTCAATAAAGAAACAGGTTGTAAGGTGAATATATTTAATCAAACACTGGTTTGTATGTTGCACTTGTGGGTCCTTTTCTAAACATCTTCTCCAAATATCAGCCTGATAGTGGGTCGCAGTGTGTGTTGCCTCAAGCGATCCTTGCACGGTGGGAGTTGATGACTCTCCATTTCACCTTTTTTGCACAGAAAATGTGGTACCTGAGCCTGTTGATCATGGTGGTTGATGCTTTTGGGACACAGAGGACACATGTAAATGCCTCCGGTTTGTTGCTCAGTTCTGGTGAGAGGTCCCATCCCTGGCCCAACTTCAAGAATATGTCTTGTGTTTCTTTGTTGTTCATCAGGAGTGTAAGTGCCCTTGTCTTCCCTTTGCCTGCAAAAGTGCTTACAGTTTCACATACTGTGTAGGCCTGCAACCCAATGAGAGCCCTGCAAGTGTCCATGCCAACAGTGGCTGCAACCTTCCTGAGAGCTACCAGCCTTGTACGGTTTTTTGGGCCTCAATTTTGTCAAAGAGTGCTAAAGACATGATAAAGACATCTGTGTCTTTTGAACAGATAACTATAGATTGGTATCCCTCTCTTGTGGCATGGAGAAGTAGTTGTCCATCTGCTTATTCTTGTTGACATTGCAGATTTGACACCTCCTCACTGTCTTGATATGTGATTCTGTAACATTTGTCAATCACAGTTGCATATAGAATCTTCTGTAGCTTTTCTCTGTATTCTGGCTTCCTCCATTCATTCACTATGAAGCTAATGAGACTAGTTTCGTTATTGACTTTGGTCAGGGAGCTCATCCACTGCATCACCATCTGTGTGCTTGTGATATCCTGTAACTCATGACCAGTCTTTTCACCCCATAGAGATCTTTCGCTATTCTTGATTGAGTTCTGCTTGCATGTGTCGAATACAACATCTGTTCTTCTACTCTGACTGCCTTCCCTCAGAGCCATACCCAGGATTGTTGTGGCAACATCTCTGAAAGTAACTTCATTACCTTTCACTCGTTGGACTAAGTTCATCCCATCAACCACTGTGGCAGAGTTTTCTGGGTGTGGCTTCTCCCTTAAGTGTCCTTGGAATGCACTGCAGTGCTCAGCTGTTAGGTAGTAACGCCTGACCGCTCCAGCTTTTAGGCTAAGGAGTCTGTGTGTCTTTATTCACTGTGACTTCAATAGCCTGGTCTACAGGAATCCTCCCAAATGTGTTGTTATTTGACAGCTGCACTTAGAACTGGCCTGTCTTGAAAGCCTCATACACAGAAGGATATTTCTCTGAGAGGTTGGTCACTATGGGATCATGGTTCTTATAGCGTGGAGGTGCAACTCCCAGTCCCACTCACAAGACGCATGCAGAAGGCCAAGTACTACATCCTCTACCATGTCAATGTATGACATCCAGAATGCAGAAAGCTCTCCATTGTTGTGACGGAGGTGTTCTAGAAAGTCTGTCCACAGGGCTATCAGCTCAGCTGAGAGTGGACTTTGCAGCAGATTAATCATCTTTTCTTGGTTCAGGTCACTGGTCATGGCTTTCATATCCTCCAAGAATGATTTGATCATTCCACTCCTTTCTGGAGCATTTTTCTCAACCCAGGGTGTGAACTCTTCCCATGCAAGTCTCATCAGTGCTTCTAAGGTGTACTTGTGGACCCTGACTGCATCTGCACCCTTCAAGGACTCCATTGATTGACCCCTCTGCGACAACTCCAGCCTCTATGCACATGTCCTTTAGACCAGCATCCCTAAACTGTTTTCCTATGATGGCTAAGGTATTACATATGTTATGGAATGTCCCCATCCTGAGAAGAATGTTGGCAAATCATTCTCTGTGCTTCCAGGTTATCTCACCGGCTTTTTATAGAGCGCTTGATCCATGACTACAACTACTGTCTCTAGATGCAGCTCTTCCTGATTGTTTCAGGCTTTCAAACACTGTGTTCAACTCAACAATATCTTGTGAGATTGGTTCCTGGTCCCTGGTGCTGATATAAGAACCAGTCCAGCTGGGAACTGTCTGATTCTCTGGATCTGTTTGCCTTGCAAGTGCCCACACCACCGTCTTCTTTCTTGCAAGAAGAGCAGCCTGCTTGGTTTCCTGGATACAGTGTTCACTGGTTGGAAGAGGCTGTTGGCCCACACGTGCACCCGAATGAATGAATGAATGAATGAATGAATGAATGAATGAATGAATGAATGAATGAATGAATGAATGAATGAATGAATGGTTTATGTGGAATGTACATCACAATTAAATTGGAAACATAGAAAACAGATACATGATTATAGCTTCATGCTAACTTTGACTGATCTCTGCTTCAGTTTCTCAATGTGTGGAAGATCAGTTCTTGACAGATGTGGTCCATAGACATTGGCCTGTACCACTATGCCATTAACTCTGTGTGATGCACCCTTTCCAGTGAGGGTTTCCTCAAGTCTATCAATATTATCCCATGCAAGATTGGTTAAGACAAGTGGCTTGATAGAGGCTGGAAGTACAAGTCTTTGGTTAGAGGCTGTTGCTAGTTTTTGGGGACACAGAGCAGTGTTGTTCTCTGGGGGTAAGACACCCCATGCCCCAGCTTGTTCAGTGTTTGGATGCGCACGGTATTATATTCAGTGTTTTTACAGCATACGTGGGTAGAATATGCTTTGGTGTTTTATGTTGACCACCTGTGACAGCGTATATTATGTCCTGATTAAATCATTGAACCAAAGCAGCAATCTTCTGTGTTTGAGTTTTGGTGTCAGGATTTCCAGTGAGCAGTTCAATGAGAAGCTGTTCTAGTTGATCTGGTAGGTGACATAACCACTATCTCTCACATCAGATGGATGGAATGGCCAGGGGGTCACAGTCATCTCCTGTTTGATTGATCTGATATCTATGATCTTGTTGACATGGGGTTGACTTGGCCCTCCAAACATTGAGTTCCCTCAGCAGATTTAGATTTTCCAAGACAACATCCCTTCTAGTAACAGTTTGAGGAACCATCAGCAATTTGGCTTTGTCATCTGGAAATATATCGACAGAATTTCCCAGCTCATTTTCAAGCGTCCTTCGAATGTTCTTCTTTGTTGAATCCCACAGGCTTGTAACTCTACCAGATAGCATGAATGATGAGAGCTTTGTGACCAAAGAAGTGACCTGTACAACTGTTTTGTTGAGTATATCAGTTCTGATATACACAAAAAGGTCTTTATAGGCTTCCCTTTCAGTCCTTTTATACTCTTCATCACCATCTGTTCCTGCATCATTATCTTGGTTCTTGGGTTCCTTTTTCTTGATTCTTGTGTACTCCTTATAGCATCTGCAGCAACTACATATCTGCTTGTTAATGCTAGAATATTTTCATCTCTTTTTAGGGTGGCACATTCTCTAAGAGTTTGGTCAGCATTTAATGTTACAGCTTGTGTGAAATTTTCCCTTGACTTGGAGCCCTTTACAAACTTCTCTTTATTACAAAAAAATGCAGATTGGATGATATACTCTTGCTCCATCTGAAGATCTCCTACTTGGTCTTTTAGGTAAGCTATGCTCTCCAGCTTCATCTGTACTGTTTTCTGTGGCTTTCCTTGTCAGAGTCTCTAATTCTCTTGGCATTGTGAAGAGGCTCCGGCATTTTCTGTGATAGTCGATTCTTGGGACTTAAGCAAGGTCTTTAGCAACATCTCTAACAGGGGCATAGTTTCTTACTTTGGCTGCATCAAGCAATGTTTTCCAGGATTCATAGACCAAAGATTTCATCATCTTCTTTTGATGTTTCATGGTGTATGATACACACTTCAGATTCTTTGTACTGGCTGTCCATTCTGAATCCAGACCTAAATATCCTCTACTCAGTTCTATTGTGCAGGAGTATCCCACCATCACAGTAACTAGAGAGAAAATCACAATGGTGGTGATGTAAACATTATAGGTTAGAAAATGTTTGTTACATGACATTACTTAAACCCAACCCATCATAACATAAGCTTAGCCTGATGTCACTTACATCCTCTTGGAAATGTTGAATGATGTCCAACTGATGTAGCAGTTACTGTTACACTGTTTAACATGCAAGCTAGATAGCCTGCTAGATAGCTAGCCTGCAAAAAACACCAAGCTAACTTTAGCTACTGTTACAGGTACAGCTATAGGTATAATCTCCCTCTATCTATTCCCCATCAATTAACAAGCACAAACGAAAAAGTATTTTGTACTTACATTTAATACCCCCGGAACTCATTAGAAGTTAATTGAAGATGGCAAAGTTTGTAGTGTTGTTATAACCAGTCAACTGAACCAATGTTCTTTTCACAAAACTGACAAAATCTTGTCAAACTGTCAAAATCCATCAATATTCCTTGCATGAGCTAATTTCTGTCATTCTAACTGAAAGTGGGTAAATATCAAAATACATGATAGAAACATTTTGTTAAACCACTTGTGATTTAAGTATTACACTACTGAAACAATTACTTTTTATTACAGCTGTACATGAATAAATAGGCCATTTGGCCCTGGACCAGTAGGGCATTCTACTTGTCCATTCTATTGGCTCCATTCTATTCACTCTATTCTTTTTTGAAGACTTGTGCTGGCTGCACAATTTATCTTATTTAAGGCTCTCACAAATAAATAGTGTGGGTGTATTGTACATTTTTTGAATCATCAGAGTGCCTTGAGTATTGAAGTTGTTAAGTTTTGCATTCCTGGTGTTCTTTCATGCCACAAGGATAAAAGAAATCATACAGTTTAGGTGGAAATTGTGAGAAAATGTGTTATTTCTGGTGTAAAGAAGTCGCGTGTCCCCCCAACGATACCAAGCATCATATTATAGAATACTGACAATCCCTGCCATGAGCCTAAACCAGATATACACCAGATTTCAAAAACCAAATTCATTTTAGGGGATTAGTAACTTACTGAAAAAAAGTGATTTCGCTGCCACCCCTGCACTGCTATCGTGATTTTTCTACTATCAGGGGTGTATACATTGCCAAGAGACTTTGTCCCCCCAGATGATACCGATGGCCCAAATTTGGGGCCCTGGCTCATGGACTATGTGTCATGTTTCAACAGCACAGTAAGTAAATTAACTCACCCGCTGCAAAGTGACTGTGAACTGCTCCCAGACCATCTCTTCCATTCCTGAGCTCTGTAGGGAACACAGACACAATAAGATCAGAAAATGATGAATTTTAAAATAATGGCCTTTAAAAAGTTGATATAAAAGAAGAATCATCAATAATCAGCTATACATAATGCTTTTTAAAATTTATTATTGACTTCTTTGATAATTTGTAAAGGAGATATTACAGTTACAAGTTTAATGGTAAGTGGAGAGTGTGTTGAAAAGCAGATGCTCACTTGGCATGTTAAGAAAGCCCTAACAAGTGCAAATGCATCCTCAATACACCTGGGGGTGTTTGCATCTGTGTTTAGGGCTGTCTGTGTGCAGTCGGATCCCTCAGGACACAAGTTGAAAGCAAAAGTGAACAGCCTCATTGTTTGTAATAATTTCATCAGTGGAGTTTATTGACCAGCCAAGTGGAAGCCACATAACAATTGTTTGTGTAAAAAACTTTTCATCATCTACAATTGCTTCAAGTGCACCAATGAGAAAAGTGTGTTTCACCAACAACATGCATAAAAAGAAGTCTCTACCAACTATAGACAAACACACACACAGAATCAACATTAGACAAATTACCATGCAGTGGGAACATACAGACAACTGGGAGCTGAAGTGGAAAGGAGACTAATCCAGATTAACACATACACACAAACCAGAGGAAAAGGGCATATGTGGGTGTGGGAACTGACCTCTGTGAAAGAACAGTCAATAACTGCAGCCTGCACGTTGTCCTGTCTGTCTCTCAGCCTGGCTGGTGTATAATTAACATTGAATAACAACTATTCGAGTGGACATCTGTCCTCATCTCTTTCCACCTCATTGCTCTCTCTCCCTCTCACTCAGACACTCACACACACACACCAAATAAGTGATGTGTGCGCTGAGTCATGATGACAGCGATCAAGGCAGGCAGCTCTGCTTAATGCCAACTGCTTCTAACTAGAGCTGTGAATGAAAGACTAAAGACGAGGACAGACAGGCAAGTGGGGGGCCATTTCATTGTCGCTGCACAGTATTCTACATTGCATGCTAATCTTTAAGTGCAGGAACTAACTGGCGCTGATTTGCAAAAGTCTCACACCTACATGTGATGTACAGAAAATGTACCATTTCAGTGAAAACCATATTGCAATATAGTGAGTATACTGGCATGTAAACATCATGATGAATAGTAGTGTCTATCACTTGGCTACAAGTAGCAGTGTTAATAGTTTCACTACATTTCTCAGTAGCGTGGTGGTAGCGTCGCTGTTTTCTGAATGAAAACAGCTTTTCAGTAGCTTAGCTCTTTCATTGACCAAGTAGTGCGGTAGCGTCCACACAAGCTACATTTTTCCAAACATCCCTGAAGCTCAGCACAGCCGAGCTTTCTGCTGCAGTCTGAAATAAAAGCATCAGTCAGTGATGCCACCGCCATACACAGCCATGTACGTGGAGCCGACAGAAACACTTCCTTATGACGGTGACATCATGTACCAATCCCTGGGTTGATGCATACAACATCTCTGCTGCAGGGGAATACAGACAGGTTAGCTTGAATGACTTATGTTACTTGATGAAAAGATGGCAGAGGGTGAGGAGGACAGAGACAAATTGATCCCGAGACAAGAAGACTTAAACAAATACAGTAACGTTAGGACGTAAGAGGTGGGGACATGAGGGAGCAGAGAAACATTTGAAAAGTTTACATTACTCTGAATTATTACTTTTGAGATTTTTAACCAGCACAGGTGTCTGTGTGTGTGTGTGTGTGTGTGTGTGTGTCTCAAATATCTCTGCAGATCAGGATCAGACTGACCTGAGATTTTCAACACGGCTGGTGTGTGGTTCAAGGGTGTGCAACATCGGATTTGTTTGGACTACAATGATACCGTTAATAAATTATTTCATAAATGATTTACCAATTGTTAACCATAGCCATCACAGCCACGTGTGCACCAGAGCCAATCACTGCAGAGCCCACCTACACGCCCCACCTCCAGAGTCAACGGACACGCCAGTGCGTCCAAATCACGTGATCAATTTAAGATGCTGCAGCCTTCAAACTATATACCAGTTTTTAAATCATATTGATAGGCCAAGTAAAATCGGACT
Organism: Acanthopagrus latus; assembly: GCF_904848185.1. Lineage (NCBI taxonomy): Eukaryota > Metazoa > Chordata > Actinopteri > Spariformes > Sparidae > Acanthopagrus > Acanthopagrus latus. Next base: position 1,248,772 of record NC_051043.1, on the reverse strand, counting down.
TGTGATAAATAATGTCCGCCACGCTTTTTTGCGAAAAGAGGGAAGGCAGCGAAATAGTGACAGCAACAATGACGGTGACAGAGAGCAATAGAGACAGAGAGTTGAGAGATTTGTGACATTTAGCGTGGTTGGAGGGTATAGTTAGTGTGTTATGTGAGCCCTAAGTAAATGTAAATAGTTACATATAACTTTGTAAATTTCAAACACTTATGCACAAATTTAGCAAACAACAATTTATATTTGCATTATAAGTAATAAAAATGATTTGTTAAACATATTTGTGGTTTTCACAGTAAAAAATCTAACTTTTTCCTACTTGGTTTCTTCGTTCGTCAAACACAGCCTCATTTGGCCATCCATTTAAAAGCTATTTAACCTCACACTTTTCTATAGGATTACATACTTCTTACGGGCAATGCACTAGTTTCTACAAAACAAAAGTATGGTGGTTAGTCAAAATGATTAGTTTAAAATGTATGTAGATATAGCTATTAGTACAGAGTGGGCCTAATAAAAAATACCACTTTTAAAACTGCAATTAAAGCCGGAATTATATACAATAACTAAATAGATTAACTCAAATATAAAACACAAATATAAAAGTGGAAACTAGAATACAGACGAGAGAACCTTAATGAAAATCATAACTATTAACATAATAATGGGTGGTAGCTTCAATGTAATGAAGCTTAATTCAATGTAGAGTAACCGGTAGCTTAGCTCACTACACTATACAAGTAGCTTGCCCAATGCTGCCGGTCACAAATCAGAAGGATGTTTCTTCACTTCTAGTCATCTATAGTTGTTAAGTATTAGTTGTATAGTAAAACCGTCAATGAACTATTGAAGACATACATTATAATATTTATTTCATATTGATTCAAAGTTATCTCTAAACTGTAAATACAGCATATAGCAGCGGTCCTCAATAGGTGGCCCCCGGGCCGCATCCGGCCCACCGACCTCCTGTTTGTGGCCCCCGAACTGTTATTCCTTCACTAATGTGTTCTGGTTGGGTCAGCTCGTGTATACCGGGTCTTGTCTCCATGCCAATGATACACAGACTGCTGGGTCACTCACTGCTGCAAACGCAACTTTTAACTTTCACTTTCGTTTTCGGAGCAGTTTGCGTATTCACATTTTGCTGGTTGTGAGAGACTGAAAATGGTGTGTTCCAAGTAAACTGCTAAAAAAAAAAAAAAAGTGGCCAGTGAAAATCGGCAACTCAAAGAAGTAGGGACTTAAAATTTGCATTCATTCTCCCTCCAAACAGGAAAAGACCCACGTGCCTAACACTGCAGCAGTATCAAAGAGTAAACCTTATGTAGTCTAACAAGTTCTAGCTTAAGACTCATCACGTAAATTCATGTGTACAAACAGTTTAACAGACAGGGAGTCTCTCCCAGCAAACACCCTTTCACTCACAGTGCCAAAATTTTCATCATCCTTGTTAAAACTCAACACCATTTAATCACAGAACAAACGACGTGAATTAACCCACAACCATCTTACATATCATCTTACTCAAGAGTCATTGCGCCACAGTCCACAAAGGGCATTACAATATGCCAGGAGCTGTGATGAAGGTTTCCAATTTGAAACGGCATTATGAGACGAAGCATAGGAGTTTTGAAGAGACCTTCCTCAAAATTCAGAGGTAAGAACAACACAAATAAATGCACTGAAATCGTCATATCAAGCTTCAAGCAGGATTCTTGTCACATCTATGACACAACAACAAAGAGCAACAGAGTGCTCACAGAGTGGTGTGGATTTTGGGTAAGCACAAGAAGCCATTCTCAGATGCAGAAATAATAAAAGAATGCATGACTGAAGTGATGGACACAATGTTTGAAGGCAAACAAAAAGAGGAAATATTCAACTATGTATTTTAATTTATGTTAAAATGGAAATGACATTTTATTTTAGTTTGTATTTTGTTGTTTTGAATGAAAAGGACATTATGTTTTAAATATCACAGTATTATTGCATGTGGCCTGACCGACATCAATACATGGACCTTTGAGTCATTGAAAAAAATCTTTGTGGCACTTTAAGATTTGTATTTGAGTATCCCTTAGCAAAAAGTAGTTTATTCAAGTGAACTAAGAGTACAGTGGAACCCCGGCTTATGGAGACCCTATTTAACGAAAAATTCAAGTTACGAAGGCACTTAACGGCAATATTTCTGCCTGTGGTACGGCAAAATGCCTGTGTAACGAAATCCCACAAATTCAGGAAAATTCAAGTTAATTTCAAATTTGCTGCGACCGAAATTAAAAAAATATATATATAAAATAGAAAATAAAAAAAAAATTATAAGTTTAAAAAAATGTTTTAAAAAATATCATTGCACAGTGTACGTACGTACATTAATTAACATAAATGTAAGTTTTAGTTTTAATGTTTATAATGTTATGTACATGTACACGTACGTATGTATGCATGCATACGTATGCTTTCTTCAGCCTCTGCCACCTCCACCACCTCCTCCTCCACCAAGAACTTTGTCTTCAGCCAGCATCGCCTCACTCAAAAGGTACATACATAATTTATTTTATTGATATTTATTAATACATTTATCATTTATAAATTATTTTCTTCATTTCAGATTGTATTTTGGAATATTCTTAGTGTTTTTTTTTTTCAAATATTAAGTCATATTTGTAGAAGGCCTGGAACGAATTAGGCTATTTATAGGGAAAAAGGTGCTTCAACTTATGAAAATTTTGACTTACGAAAGACCCTCTGGAACGAATTCACTTCGTAAGTCGGGGTTCCACTGTATACTTATTTTATACTAAAACTTAGGCAGTATACTTGAAGTGCACTTTTTATATACAATATTTATATGCTTAAGAAAAGTATAGTGAAGTATACTTGACTTATACTGAAAAGTATAAAGAATAGTCTAAGACTAAATACATTAATACTTAAACTTACACTTATACTTTAATACTAAAGCTTGTACTTTAGTATACTGTAACGCCCCTTGTGGACTGTGGCGCAAAGACTCATGGGTATTCTGTTGTTATTGGTGTAATTATGGTTTGTGAATGTGGTTGTGAATAAGATGATGTTTAAGACAGTTTCGGTGAACTCACATCCTTGTTCTGTGGTTAAATTGTGACAAAGTTAACAAAGATGATAAAAATGTTGGCACCGTAAGTGAAGGGGTGTTTTCTAGGAGAGACATCCCGTCTGTTAAGTTATCAGTGTGTATGGTAATAATTTGTGAATCTCTGGCAAGAACCTGCCAAATTACAAAGTACTAATACTTAATATATCTTGATCGAATGCAGATTAAGGTCAAGTCATTAACTTGTGCTTACATTTAAGTAAACAGAGTGAAATTGTTTTTCACTACACACATTTTGCATTGAGGTATTACCCCTGTTATAAACTTACATGTTAATAAAATAAAAATGTGGACTAGAAGTATATACTTAGTACACTAGAAGTATATAGATGGGCGTACTTGTTGTATACTTGAAAGTGTAGTTCTGTAAGTTAAAAATGACCTTATGAAGTATACTTAAAGTATACTTTTATAAACTTAAAATGTTAAAATGTTTAGTCAGAAAAAGTATTAAATTAGTATACTTTCTAGTACGCTACAAGTACATGGTCCATAGTATACTTGCTATACTTATACTCAAGCATACTTAATAAAATTAACTTCAAGTATACTACTTTGTGCTAAGGGACCCCTGGTATAGAAAGTAAAAAGGACAAAAAAAGTGTTTCAGTGCAATTATATAGATTAAACTTGTGTTCGCATTTAACTGCAGTTCATGTCCCTCTGAAAGGGAACTTTCAGCTATGTAAAGGATAATGTATAGAACGACGGTAATTATTGGGAAAATGAGTCACGACAGGACGACACGGACCATGACGCGAAGGAGGGGTCTGATTCGTCCTCAAGGGACTTATTTTCACAATAATGACTGCTGTTCTATACAGTATCCCACTTATTACACGGCTACTTGCCAACACAAAAAAAACTTCACCACAGTGTGTCTTTTTACAATTTATCTGTAACCGTTCATAGTGTTTTTCAGCAGAGAAATACAGTTAGCCAAACCGACGACAAAGACGTTGAACAGAACATTCTTTACAACACAGCTCATAAATCGTCCGCTGAAATTCAAGTCCTCTAACCAGTCTTTTAAAACTGACATAGCCCATATCATGTTTTTGTGTTCAGTTTGTGTCGATCCTCTTCTATTTTATCAGAGTCTCTGTCATCCAAAACTTTGTGCCGTTTCACTTCTCCCTCTTCACTGCTTTCCTCTCTTTTTCTTTTCTTGACAGGTGACGACAACTCAGCCTTTTGCCAAGACTCAAAATCACCGCATTTTCCAAAAATAATAAAGTTAATGTGAAACTCATCTATAAAAGTGGCCTAGGAGTAAGTTTTTTTCCAATATGAAGTAGACTGCAGATCAGCTGACATTGCTTAGCAACTGAATGTACTGGGGCGATAAGTGACTGGACTACTTGCAGAGCAAAGGTTTAAGATACGAAAATATGTGAATTAGAGGAAAAAAGGCCACTTTCCTTGACAACAGTCAAATATGCTTAGCAGCAGTCAATTATACAAATATAATTGACCGCTGAATGTTGGGAAGGCCCATTCAAGTGAATAGAGCATTCTACAGCATTAAAAGAGCCTTGTAATAAGCTGTTAGCTAACAGAACTGGAACTGACTATTTCTAACAACATGGAGGCTTGCCTTCTAATGCTGTTACCATAGTGATCTCTCTCCACAGCACTATGTCAGGCTAGTAATAATCACTGGCTAGCCTTATGAGAATTGTTCTGCAGTACCGGACCAGCTGTCTCCTCAGACCCAATCGACTATCTGGCAGGACAGCGCAAATGTATGGCACCGGTTAAACCAAGAGGGCACTGAAATTCGAAATTGATATGGCAGTAAGATAGCGAGCTGTAAGCAGCAGGTAAGCAGCAGAGTCCTGCAATGTGCGCACAGATAAACTGTCTCCTGAGTTTATCTGATCGGCCCCTCTGCTCAGGATTTATAGGGTAAAAATCAGCAAATTGCCCAATAACGACTGGTGCCTGGTCAACACCCTTGGCGTTACTGTGTAGTTGCTAAAAGTTGGTAATTAGCAAGCAACATGTGTGAAATGTCTGACCTTTTAAATGACCCCTGCATGATTTAAATCTGTTCTGCTGTTATCCAACAAGAAGTGAATGGATTGCTGGTCATTTCTTAAGTGGATGTTAAAGAACCTCTAAATGGGTTTTTGCTTAACTTTTGCTAATCATGCAGTCAGTAAGACACTACACTGAATTGAGTTGTTCATTTTCAGTTATTTGTGGATTTAAAGGGCCAGTTGTTTAAAAAATAAAAACTGAATATATTGCTTGCTAATTACCACCTACATCACCATGAAATTACAGAGCTGTGAAATTACATTCTACCCAAAAGAAATGAGCTCGTTACACTTAAAAATTATCACCACTTAAATTAATTAATAAAATTGACATGAAAAACTGTAAAGACTACTGTGAAAATTACACCTGATCTACATGCAATACACACATCAGAGTCTTGTTCAGAGTCACATTATTGTTATTGTGATTGCCATTATAATCAAATTACCAAGAGGAATCCCAGTGAGCGTTTTTCCACTGAAAAGAGATTTTAAAAATGTCTTCAAAAGACGTTCAGAACTGGTTGACGTAAACGTTTTTTCACTGACCATTTAAAGCTGTGATTAAACCTTTATGTTTAGACCATATTTCACCTGCATTTGCACAGCATTTGCATTGAACCAAGAGGTTTGAAAGATAATGATAGGCTCTTATTTACACACTGTAGAGAATAAACAAATAAATAAAACATTTCATAGCAAATCCTGTAATAACAACTTTTACAGCTGGGTTCAGAAATCAAACTGCTGACCTCTCATCTGATGCATGGCAGCTCTACCTGTTCCTTAACAACAGCCACATACACTGAAGCATCATATTTATTTCTTCCGCTTGTGCATAAGTCATGTCATGAAGTCAAGTCATGAAGCTGAGTAGTCAGAGCTGTTTTACAGCACTAAGTGCAATGTTGTATTTCACATTAATGTATAAAATGACTCCTATAACAATGTCCTGGAAGCTTCTTGTGGGAAGTTGACAGCCAATATAATTCCATTTTCATGACCTTTTATATGAAACATTAAATGCATTGAAAGTTTGCGTTCATGTAGACCACTTTCAATCTACCAGTGCAATATGACTGCAGAGATATCTTCCCATTACACGTTCAATCAATATCGTCTCTCTTTTAATCTAAAAATGAACATGTTTTCAAAATAAACACACACTGTCTTGTGATGTTGTCTCTGCATTTAAGCTGGATGAAAAGAGGGCAAAGAGTTAAGTCAGAGTTAAGTCAAAGAGAAAACTGCCCTGAGTTTTGCATGACTTCCATGCCAAATAAAGCTTTAAAAGACAACATAAATATCTGAGACTGTGCATATTGTAGTTATAAATCTTTAAAGTAAGTAAAGTAGCAGACACCCATGCAACACACCACATCAGCACAAACAGCTCTCTACTATCCATCCATCCATCCATCCATCCATCCATCCATGCATGTCCCACCAGTCTGAGCAGACAGGAGTTCCCAGCAGGTGCGTAGAGGACCACGAGGCTGCCTTTCAGCTGTTGAGTGTCCAGCCCCCTCAGCTGGATCTTGGCCCCCCCATCACCGCTGCTGATGACTCCACTTTCCCTGCAGCCATCTGAGGCCCCAATCTTGCTCATCTCTGCCTGCCCACAGCGATGCCAGCTGGGGTAACTAGCGCAGCAGCCAGTCGGCAGCCACTCCAGACTCATGGCTAATGGAGGAGCTTCCTCAGTGCTCCTGTGACAGGAATGGCCACGGTCCCCCTGCCCCATCGAACCCACAGCCCTGACTAACAGAATCCTGCTTCAGCATGGTCTGGCTGACTTTTGGTAGTTTACACGGCATCACAACCAAAGCAGGCTTCCCACAGGAGCAAGCGCTTAACCTCTATGCCTCAGTGTCCTACCTCCAATCTGGATAAGCCTGTGCAGTGGCGGATTAGCTTAGCCCCAGGAGGGAGGAGACACTAAAAATAACAACAGACTCACAGCGCCTCCTCCATCTCCTTCTGCTCCTGTCCCGCGGAGAGTCCTGAGCGCTTGCACCGTGTTCCTCCACTTCCTGCGCAGACCGGATGACATGGTCAGGTAGAAACGGGATCCACAGGTTCAAAGGGAGAGACAGGCTTGAGAGCTGCCCGGCTGAGCTCTCTGCCTGTCCTCCCTCCCCCCCTCTGTCTGTCACTGCACACTATCCTGCTGCTTTTCCTCTGCCTCTCTCACTCTCTGGCTCACTCACTTATTCACACACACCAGCACACAGAAACAGAAGCATTAAGGTGCTATTTTTTCTTCAGATGTGTTTACATCTAGCCTCATTCAACAAAACGGACTCTCTTAAATGTGTTTTTAAAAAACAAATATATGAAAATTATAGTAACTAAAAAAACACCCCAACTTTAGAAAAGGAAGAAAAAAAAGAAGAAATCCTTTATAGGGCATTGACATGTGCCAATTAATTCTATATCAAAAAAAGTGTGTGTACATGAGGAACCACTTTTATGTACTCATTCTGGTGCTTTAAAACTCAGAGTGCTCTCGCTGGTTCTCTCCAGACTTATGCAAACCTCATATGACAGTGCCCAACATTTATTAACAATAAAGACATCGGTAGAAGAAACACATGGCTAAAAAACTCATACACATCAAACACAACACAGAACACAAAATATGAGTGTAAATACATATGAATACCAATAAATACTTGGCCATTTGGTGCAGAACACTGGATTGTTTTACTATTATTGTCCAGCAATCACAGGTGATCAAGTTCCTTCTATACTTAGTCCAAACCTTGTAAATATTGGGTACAGGGTTTCCGTTGTTATGCCATGACCTTACTTTGTGCTCCAGCACTACAGCAAGTTTCCTGCTGGTTTGAACCAGCAGCAATGCAGTGTAGAGGCTGGTGGAGGATGTAATCACCTCTTTGATGGGCTGGACGGTTTATGGTCCTTACACTAAATCAGTGGTGTCAAACTGATCCAGTAAAGGGCCATGTGGCTGCAGTTTTTCATTCCAACCAAGCAAGAACACACCTGGATCAGTTTGACACCACTGCACTAAATTCTTGTAACTAATAAATAAAAAATAAAAAATAAAAAGAATACAAACAATTAGCTGTTAAATTTTTCCTAAGCTACAAAAGACAACTTGGTAGCTCTTGGCCTCACGGCCTACACTACTCTTCTGTCAGCCTTCAAAATAGATAACACATCATGGTCTGCTATCAATAATGCATACATCAAAAGTGCTCACTGAGACATACTGCACTTTGGCATGTGAACAGTGCTTGCATCTTCTCCTTTGCTGTGGACACAGTGATGGGCTCTTTAATGTATACAGTCACCATCAAAAGTTTCCATCCACTCATAAAGAACATGTATAACATGTCAGTCTTCAGTTCCAATGATTTCTACAGCTCTCGTGTTTCTGTGATGAATAAGTGGAACACATACTATTTTATCACTAAAACATTCATGAAGTTTGGTTCAATAAATGAATGTATCATAGGTCTTCTGAAAATGTGACCAAATTGCTGGATCAACAATATACATATGGTAATTCTAATATTTAGTTAAAAGTCTCTCTGCCATTTTCACCTCAGATAGGTGCTTCTGATAGCCATCCACAAGCTTCTGGTCGTCCTCTGGCTGAATTCATAACCACCTGAACAGAATCAGTGAAGTTCATTTAAATTTGTTGGCTTCCTGGCACAGGCTTGTTTCTTCAGCACAGTCCACATGTTCTCAATGGGGTTCAAAGTCAGAACTTTGGAAGTCCATTCCAAACCTCAATTCTAGCCTGATTCATCCATTCCCTTAACACATTTGATGTGTCTTTGTGGTCACTACCCTGTTGGAACACCCAACTGCACTTCATTTATGTTATCCACTGGCAGCAAAACAGCCCCCCAGCATAAATTGATTGTTCAAGTTGATATATGTATATTTTTGAGCCAGCAGATTTGGTCACATTTTCAGAGGACCTAAAAAAATTAAGATTTGAAGCGAACTGAAGACTGCCATGATAAACATTTTCTTTACAAGTTTATGTGAACTTTTGACCAAAACTGTATGTGTATGTGTGTCTGATCAAAAGATATGATAGTAACCGGGATGTAACTAACTCAAATGATACCCCTGTTGAATAGCTCCCTCAGTCCATGGTCAATGGACAGGGTGGTATCAAAAAAGGTCAGCATCAGCTAGAGCTTTCCGGTGGCGCGCTATACGGCATGGCAGCATAGTGACTGAGCTCCGGACATCAGCCTAAATTCAGTTATCTTTACTCATTAATACTACACACAAACAAACAAACAAACTACATATCGCTTCGATGATGAATGGGGACAAAGGCAAGAAAGGAGGATATGAACTACACAGTATTTTTGAAAGAGAATCCGAGACTGAGGCTGAAGCTAGCGAAACTCATAAACAAGATGGAGGCCGCAGAGAGACCGAAACTTTGGATTCAATTCGTACAGAGGTGAGTGAAGTTATGATTACAGGAATGGCATCGCTCCAGGCTGAACTGAAAAAAGACCTCTCAGACTTCCGCACGGGCTTCAGGGAAGATATTAAAAAACAAATGGACAAATTTGTGTCCGAAGTAAACCGGAAAATACAGGATGCGACAGGCCAAATTGAGGGGGCAGTGGAACAGGTGGGCCAAATAGAGGAAAACATGCTCGACATGGAATGATGGGACATCTGAGTCAAAGATACTCTCACCCAGCTGCTCACTAAACAGCGGGCGCTACAGGAAAAAGTGACTGATCTGGAGGGGCGCTCTAGGCGCAACAACATCAGGATTTATGGCATCCACGAGGACGCCGAGGGCACGTCTGCAGTGACTTTTATTGAAAACTTTATCAAGACGGAGCTGGGGAACGAACTCATTGCTGGACTGGGGATCGAGTGCGCGCACCACGCTATGGCACCGAAACCACCACCGAGTTCCCCTCCACACTCTATGGTGGTTCATTTCCTCCAGTTCTATGTCAAAGAAAAGATCCTTCACGCCGCCTGGAAAAAAAAAGAACTCTGTGTCCAAAATAAACGGGTGTATTTTGGTCATGACTATGCAACGGAGGTGCAGAACAAAAGGAAGGAATATATACCCATCAAGAAAATACTACAGGATAATGGCGTATGTTTCCAGACTCCACTAACAAGATTGCGTGCTTTTTTTCGAAACGGGCCCTGCAACGTATAACAGTGCTGCACAAACAGCAGAAGACCTGCGGAGGAGAGGATACACGGTGAGCAAGATCCCCGGCAGGACCAAGAGCAAAGACAACTCGGAGGAGACGCTGGCTCGGCTTCTACCCTGGGAGACAACGGAGGCCCGATCTGGTGGAGAAAAGCACCGGTTCCAGGAGCAGATTCGAGAGAAGCTGAAGGAGTACCACTGAATGGAACCAGGAGCCACAGCAAGGGATGAGTGAGACATTTAATCATAATTTCCCCACTATCTTATTATCATGATGTGGCATTTTGGCAGGAGACACACCTTTCAGGTGCTGAACATGAAAAACTTAAAAAGATGGGGTTCAAAAATACCTTCTTTTCATCATATAAGAAAGGAAAAAGAAGGGGAGTAGCTATATTGATTTCCAATGCTGTCAAATTCAAATCAATATCTCAAATTAATGATAGACAAGGTAGATTTGTTTTGTAAAAGGAAAAATAGACCAGAAAGAAGTAACGTTATTTAATGTCTATGCTCCCCCTGGTAGCAATATAACCTTTTTTAGAAGGATATTCAAACTAATTACATCACAAACGTATGGGACTCTTACTTGTGCAGGAGATTTTGATGTACTTCTGAATCACCTCATTGAAGAAGGATTCTACAGACCATGTAAAACAACGATGGGAAAAATAAATGAACATTGTGATAACAGAGGACATGTGGCTGAACGCTTGGGAAACACAGTCATCCTCCACCAACTCCTGGACTTGGAGAGACTTCTGTTGGAAAAGCTTAATTCGTTTTTTTGTAACTCCCAAACTTTTGCTGATCATGCCCATATTTTTTGGTCTTGCCCCTCCATTCACTTTTTCTGGAGAGAAGTGGCAAAAATGATTTTAAAGGTTCCATGTTTTAATATGAATGTATTATTCACAACTCAACTCAATATGCCAGATGGGTTGAGTAGAGCTTATATGTACCTATGCAGGGTCTTTCTGGCTGCAAGTAAAAAGGCCATCACAAAATGTTGGCTCCAGAAAAATGCCCCCACCACATAGCAAATGACCTACTCAGTCAGACTCCAAAAAGACCTTGCTGAAAAACAGTGGCAGAAATGGCAAGCCTTAGTCTCACTCATTCAGCCAATGAGTGAGACGGTATGCACATACAGGGTACAATACTGGATACTTGGATTTACTGATCACCCCCGGACTTTGAATATGGGTAATTGTTCAGTGTTTTGTATTTATCTTTTGTTTTACCTTCCTGTACTAAAAGATGAAAATGATCTATAAATAAAGAGTTAAAAAAAAAAAGGTCAGCAGAGCCCACTGGGGAACCATGGTCACCAGGCTGCAGTCTATCCATAACATCATATCATCAGTGGAAATGTCCTAGCTATAAAGCACCATAGCCAGACGCAAGTCTTGAATAACAAATTTGCAGAGATGCAAGGCATCCTGCTGGAGGCAAAGACATGAGTCGATGGGACATTTGAAGTTCAGCTTCCCCAGATCACTGTGTATTTACATTCCATTATCCACATGTTTACAGGCTGTGTGAATTTCCATTAAGATAACTCAAAATGACCATCAATTAGACTGCAATTTGCTACATTCTGCTACATCTAAAAACTAGCTGAGTAACACACAACACCGAATGCCTTGTATAATTCCTGACAAAAGAAAATTCAAAGGATCCCCTCATTCCTTGAAGATAATAGTGAAACTATTTTGCAATGATCTACTGCTTTAGTGCATTTTGGCACTCAGTATGACATGTGAGGGGCCTTCATCCACACACTCTTTCAGTTCACTCTCTCACCCTTCCCCTGTTTTGACTCATGGGTTGTTTTCAGTGTGTGTTTGTGTATGTGTGTGTGTGTGTGTGTGTGTGCATGTGTGTGCATGTCTGTGTCTGCGGGTGGCCCTGAGAGCTTCAGACAGGCCTGCTCAGTGCTGTCACAGCACATCGCCATCACAACAGCTTCACACCAAACACAATGCTCTTTCTCTCTCACTCCATGCCTCTCCAGTACCAGTTATTGCCACTAGCAACAACTAATCGATTCTAAAAACAGTTGGTGATTAATTTAGTCATTGATTCATCGGATCTATGTTATGCGCATTCACTGCATGCGCTGCGGCAACCTCAGCCAGCCAATGCCATGCCATGTGCAGCTCACGTGACAACGCCGTCTACCTTGTCGATGTAACGGTTACCGGTGTCACGGTAAACCACGGTAAAATTACCAACGGTGAAGGTTACCGTTTAAGTTTTAATTACCAAGGTAACCGCCACGATTGGTAACCACGGTGTGGAAAACTGCCGGCGCATGCGTAGCGTACAGGGTGCGCTAGTTATGTAGTGGCGAAGACATAGCGGAGGGAGGACGTGACAGTAGCAGTCCTCACGGCATTTTTCCCCCTTCAAAGAGAACCAAATCTGAAGTCTGGGCGTATTGTGGTTGTCATAAGAATAAGACAGCTGGTCGAGGATGGCAGCCCTATCTGCAGGAGCTGCGAGAAGAAAGTTGGTGCGAGTGGCAGTAACACATCCAGTTTACACGTCCATCACCCTCAACTGTTCAGCGAATGCAAGGTAAGCTAACCTTAAACTCGGGTGCATCATGTATGTGTATGTCGAGTTTTCTCTGTCTAATCTGCTGTTGTCACTAATATAAATTGACCAGATGGTGGTATAACTGAACAAAGCTGATCCGTGATTTGGCAACTTATCTGAACCGCTTATTAATTGTAGGTTTCACTTTTTAAAGTCGACCTAATAATTCCCCAAACATTGATGCAGAGCTGCAGTGAGGAGGATTTGAGACAAACACGTACTGTACTGGACTGAGTTAGTGAACACAAACTGACTGAGATGACTGACTTTCATCTCAGCTTCGTTCACCAGAGCAGCTCACCTGTGGCTCAGCAGCCATCTGACCAATCAGACTGACCGAGTCCACTGACAACAGACAAGCAGGCAGACAGAGAGACAGACAGCCAATATATATCCAGCCAGTAATATCAGAAATATATAACACTTGTGGATTATTTGTAGATTGACTATATATAAAGAATAATATAATATGGTGAATATAACATGTGTCTAGATAGAAATAAGAGCCAAAATAGAGTATTCATAATTCATTTAACAACAGTAATCCTTTTTGTTTTGATCTTAAAAATGATCCAACCTGTTCCTCACAAAAGTGATGTGATCTAAAATGTGAGTTTTGTGATCTGTTGGTTTCACCCTTAGTATTAAGTAACAGTGACAGTAATAATTAATAATGACATTTTCTATTCATTTTTTTTCCAGAGAGGGTCTGCTGGCCAATCGAGTGCTGCCGCCACTACATCTCATTCTACCACTGTAACGCAGACATGAAAGGAAACATTTCAAAAAAAGGCTGCTTATGTGCCCTCATCACAAAAAGCCAATGACCTATTTTGCACAGTTTTAATACATTCTTTTATAATTATTTAATGTTGATTTTGCAGTGTTTTGTTAAGGTTTTGGATTTTGACTATTTTAATATATAATAAATATATTTAAATATAAATCTTGATGAAATTATTTCAATTTATCACTGTTTTTCCAACATTTTGAAGACATTTAAAAAAATACCGCGATATACCGATAACCGTGATAATTTTGGCCACTATTACCGCGGTGTGAAATTTTCATACCATTAAATCCCTACTACCTTGCCTGGAGGAAACGTTGAAAAATGGCAGAGGAAAGCAGTATAGATAGTTTAGTGGAGAAATGTGTGGAGGTTAATGATACCACGGAGAAAAGTGTATGCCCTAAGTCATCAAAACTGTGGGAACATTTTATGTTAAAGCCTTCAAAAAAGACAGTTAGCTGCAAAATGTGCAGCGTTGACCTTGCATGGCACGGTAGTGGGACATCACGGTGGGAACACCTGAAGAGGAAACATGTTGGAGCCAGGGATGAAGGGAACTCACAGTACGTAACTTTAAAAATCCATAGCTCCATAGTGTTTTTAATCTTTTGTTAATGAGGAGTAATCCGATTGTTTAACAAAGCGCAGCAGCAACTGCTGTGTATTAATTTTTAAAGTGTTACAAACTTTTGGAGAGTTCGACGACTTCATTTCTTGTGTTGTTTTGAGTCGCAATAGGCATTCATGAGTTAAGCACGCCTGCTCTTTTGTTTGAGGATCCCTTTGTTGCAACTCGGGCCTGATAATGTGTCGGTCTCCGGCAGATTTGACTCCGTTTTGAGAGAGAAAATGCACGGTTATCAATTTCAAAATAAACATAACAGACAGAAATCTCTCCGGTTCATTTCATAATGGATCAATGTAGCTGGGCTAAATAAAGCTATTTAAATCGATTTAGGTTGGAGAGACATTTTAGTATAACTAACATTATGGAGTTGCAGGAATATTTCATGCTATTATTCAGAGACAGTCTAAAGTGAATCCTTTATTACTTCACAACGGAAACTTTAACAATATCTGATCCAGTTCTGATCTGATTAGTTACATTTCCATTTAATGTTTGGTGTATGCTGCATCCCCAGCATTTATTTAATTTAGTTTTTTATGTGGTGGCATTGTCTTTATTTGCCCTTTACATAAGAGATTACTAATTAAATCAACAAGGTATGTATTGCGTTACTTGAAATGGTGCTACTATGTATGCTCATTATATGGTTTCTTTTATTTCAGAAAGAAACAACCCAACATTAGTGACTTTATTCAAAGGAAGGTCTGCACACCACAGTAAGCGGCTGCATTGACTAATGGTATCTTGAATATGTTGGTAACTGACATGAGGCCACTATCAGTGGTGGAGGATGAAGGATTCAGACCAATGATTCACGTCCTCAACCCTGGTTACACTCTTCCCTCGAGGACCCATTTTACTAAACTAATGGAGAGGAAGTACGAGCAGACATTCCAAGCAGTGAAGAGTGACATAAAAGCCACCCAGAGCAAATTTGCTCTCACCACTGATGTTTGGACAAGTGAAGCCACGGAAGCCTAACTTGGGATTACATGCCAATACATTGGAGACGAATGGAACATGAAGTCAATCTGCCTTACAACCATGCCACTAAGGGAAAGACATTCAGCATCCAACACTGCAGAATGGTTGGAAGAGGTAGTAGCCAGGTCTGAAATTCCCCCAAGCAAAATTATTGCTATTGTGCACGACAATGGTGCCAATATTGTGGCTGCAGCAAAAGTACTGATGGAGAAGCATGGATGGTCCTCAGTCCACTGCGCTGGCTACACCTTGCAGCTGGTGATAAATTCTTCACTGAAGCACTCAAACATTGAAAAAGCAGTTGGGGTTGCAAGATGTCTCGTGGAACACTTCAGAAAAAGTGAGCTAGCCTGCAACAAACTGAGACAAAAACAGTAACAAATGGGAACACCTCAGCACATCCTTGTTCAGGATGTAAGCACTAAATGGCACATTTTATATGATTAGCCAACTGCTTGAGCAAAGGTGGTCTGTAACTGCCACACTGTCTGACTTGACTTGACAGGCAAACAATACCTTGACTTATAAGCCAACCAGTGGAACCTACTTGAAAAGCTTTCCACAGCCCTTAAACCCTTTGAATGTGCCACTGTGTTTATGAGTGGGGAGAAGTACACGACAATCTCTGCAGTACCTCCACTTGTGAAGGGGCTAGTGAAGTCCACCCAGAGTGTTGTCTTCGAGTCAGCGGCAGTGCAGGCTTTCCAAGTCACTGCTACAGAGCAGCTTCAACAGCAATGGAAGAAGAAGAGGACATTCTCTGACACAGCACCGAACACATTGATCCTCTCCTCTGCCCTGGAACTGAGGTTCAGAAAACTGAAGTTTCAGACACCTGAGCAGGTCTTTAAGGTGCAAGCCAAAGTGCAAACAGAGGCATTTGAAGTGAGAAGGGATCATCAGCAGCAGCAGTGTGATGGTGTCCATGAGCAAACCAGTGTCACCTCCACCAGTACTGTAGCTGCTCCTGCACCAACCACTCCACTTTCTTTACTTGACTCACTCCTTGATTCTGAAACCAGCAGTGAAGAAGAGCATAAAGAGGGGTATGGTGAGGATCCTAGTAGCCAAGTGAGGAACGAGGTCCTCACATACTTTGGAGAGAAGCCCCTTCCCAAGGAAGAAATCCATTACATTGGTGGAAGGCTAATGAGAATGGATATCCCACATTGGCCAGGTAACAAAGTCCTACTTATGCATTCCTGGCACCCCAACACCATCTGAGCGCCTCTTCTCTGCAGCAAGCAACATCGCTTCCACGAAGAGAGCCAGCCTTAGCCCAGAACATGTGTACATGCTAACATTTTTGCATTGCAATGCAAAAATGTTAGCATGTACACATGTTCTGGGCAATTAGGGCTGCAACCAACATCAGAACATGTGCAACAGAACTCACATGTCTGCTGCTTTTTGCAGACTGTAGAGGGGCGAGTCGTACCAGCGTATTTAGATGTCAAATTGCGTTCTTGCAACGCAAAATGCGTACAGGTTGGCAGGTCTGATAACTCGCCTTGGTTTGATTGTGGTGTTCTTCATTTTTTAATCACGTCCACTCATGCGAGTTACACAAATGAAAATAACCACGAACATGCAGCACCCAGTAGCACGCTTTGTGAAATTCAAACAAAGACATTTCTCTCTAATCTGACTGAATGAAACTCAACCGAGACATCAGCGAAATGAATGTCAAGTTACAATGTTTTAAACTCACAGGAATGCTTGCTTGGTGCAGAATTTCGCACAAAAAAACCCAAAACAAAACAAAAAAATTAAAACCACAGGCAAGAAGAATTTTAAACAACAAACAAGTTTATGTGACTTACTATGCTAAAATTAACAACAGTCAGCAATCATTTTAAATTCTGTGATTTGTTTGGCTAAAACATGCCAAAACACTGGTATGGTTCATGCTCTAAAATTAATGCCAGACCTTAGTTTCTCTCTCTCAGTTTCTACCTTTTCACTAGATAACTATCTATACTAATGTACACTCCCCAGTGTAATTTTATGTAATTTTCACACCAATTTTCACACCATTTCATATAATTTTACTTTACACTGATGTAGAACCAAACTGTTAAGACAGTGCAGATGTAGACCTGACACTTGTCAACAGTGTTTGAACTGACTCACTACTTGCATTGTGTGTTTTGTGCTTTTGTGTGCTCCAGCTGCCTGCTGGCTGGATGGAACTGGTTCCCATGACCTTGTACACGTCATTCTGTGTTTGTGTGTGCATGCTTGTGTGGATGCTCTGTGTGTTTTCAGGCCAGTGTTTGTAATGTCACAATATCTCCATTGTTGTCATCCTAAGTATGCGGCTGTACATCGAGCAGCTCACACTCGTGGGCAGCTGAGACACACAACTATGTAATGCTCTGATAATACTCAACTGAGCTGGCTATTTGCCATTGTCACAGCCCAACACTGGCCTTGATAACGGTTTGTTTGCTACTACTACTATTATTGTTGTTGTTGTTGTTGTTGTTGTTGTTGTTGTTACTAGTGCATTGCCCAAAGGAAATATGTATTCCTATAGAGAAGTGGGTGGTTAAGTAGCTTTTTCATGGATGGCCAAATGAGGCTGTGTTTGAAGGTGGGACATCAGGGATATATAGGTTTGTTGTGAAATCCGATATTCCAGGGTATAATTGGCCGTTTTTGACTATTTTTTTTTATTTTGCCATTATATTTCACCTAAAAAAAACTATTTACTTGGTGTCAATATTTTCAGCACAACCTCACGTGTGACTGTACAGTTATTTTTTTTTTATTTTGACAGACTGTATTAACACAATGGACCTAAAATCACAAAACAAAACATAAAATCTGAGTAGAAAAAGTTACATTTTTTTCCTGTGAAAACCACAAATATGTTTAACAAGCTATTTTCTTATTACTTATAATGAAAATATAAATTGTTGTTTGCTAAATATGTGCATACATTTTAAAAACTTACAAAATTATATGTAACTATCAACATTTAAATGCAGGCAATGCTCAGGTCTGCCTGAGCTTCTTCCAGCTGTACTGTCTGTTCCACATTCAGCATCTCCTCATTGTCTTGACTCAACAAACAAAAAACCGATTCCACTACACACTAAACACACTACACCAAACACTACATAACACACTAGCTATACACTCCAAACACTCTAAATGTCACAAATCTCTCAACTCTTAATACCACTGTCTCTATCACTGTCTCTACTCTCTTTCGTGGCAAAAGCCTGTTTTTACCGTTTCTTCCTGCACCACACACAAACAAACGTGACGGCAATGTTTGCGAAAAAGCGTGGCGGACATTATTTACCCTAAGTCCAGTTTTGAACCTGCCGGTGCGTACGTCGACTCGGGACTTGGGCCGTGTGGGCTAGCGGCTAGCAGCTAGCTACACACCAACATCCACAGATTCCGATTCCACTTTGTTGTCCGTGCATCTCCGGATCTCCTCAGACCCGAACAGACTCGGTCCGGACTCGTTTAGTCTCATTAATCCACAACAGTCAGTTTAGATGCACAGAACAGAACGGGACCGAACCGCCGGCAAAATCCCGGTCCAGCTCGCACCGCTGCAGGTATAAATCTGCTTGTTTCTAAAGGTATGTCATGGAAGAGAGATCTGTAATATTTAAAGTCAAACAGTTCCTTTTTAGAGTAAAGATTCAATGACATGGGAAAGCCCAATGCCAACAAATCACAGTCATCTGAGAGGGATGCTTTTTTTGTTGTTGTTTATTTTGTTTTTGTTACTATTTATTCTCCCTGTTGTGCAAGGGAAACAAATACACCTATATTCAAAAAATATCTGAATGTTCAACACTGTGTTTGAAAGACTGGATTATACAGGACTGTAATACATATTTAACTTTTGACTGCTTCAGAGGCCTTTTAAACACACTAAACAGATTAAGGAATATCATTTTTTAGCATTAACTCAGCCTTACAAACTGATGGCAGCGATATCACAAATCAAGAGCACATGGATGTTCCAGATAGACAACACCTACTGAATGTCATCTTCTGTCCCATGGGCAGATAGCAGTCAACAAGGTAAAAATTGGCTGATACCGATGTTCAGCTGATATATTGGAGAATCCCTATCATCTGATACACAGTTTATCACCATATCCTTATTATTATTAACATTTTAATAAATCCAGTTAGTCATATTCAAGGGTCTTTGTAGTGACCCTGAGCTTATTACTGCATGCAGTAGCAAGAAAGAAAATTCTTCTCATCTCTTCTCTTCTAATTACTTCAGTGTGTCGTTTTTGTGTTTTGAGGCACAGTAGCATTATTCATTATATTGTGATGCCAACAGAGATGCACTGATTCACAGCATTGACTATCAAAAACTGTGAAGTACTAAAGCTTGCATCAAATGTCTGTTTGACAATCAAATAATAATAAATCAAATAACACCAATATTAGCCAATATTTTATGGGACAGGCTCTCTTAAATACTGGGATCTCAGTTGGTACTAAACCCTATTCCAGACTCATTCCAGGGCTTCAGCAGGTTTGAACAAGTCAAATGGAATAATTTAACTAAATTTAAGAACAACATGATGTACGAAAAAGTAAGGAAAAATGCGATCCCAGAATTACTTTAAAAAGTAACCAAATTTATTGCCAATCACAAAGCAACTCAAACAATGAAGAATAGAGTGAGTGTGTGTGTGTCAGGGTTATTATAGTTTTATAGTGATTAAGTATAATTTTAGTTTATTTTTTATCTGGGAATTTAATTTAATTTAGTTAACTATGATAACCCTGGTGTGCGTGTGTGTGACAAAGTTGTACAGAAGTGTGTGATAGTATGACTTCCCTGGAGAGTTATCCCTGCAAATGGAGGCGCGTGACCAGAGGCAAGGAGCTGAGCGCTACTACTGCATTGTCTGGGCTCAGAAGGACAGTGGATCTTCCATACTCTGCCAAACACAGGCGACAGCCTAGCAGCCGCCATTGCTGCATTAAATGAACACTTCATGCTGACAGTAAACGTGGTTGTGGAGCGCCACACGTTCAGAAAGAGAGTGCAGAGACCCCAGGAATCCATTGTGCAATACACTGCTTCATTAAGAGAGCTTGCTGCAATGTGTGAATTTGCCAATAGTGATATGTTTCGGGATAAACTGACAGTAGCTGAAGCGATTACAATAGCCACTCAAGTTGAATCAGCCAGTGAACAAGCTAAGACTATGGCAGGTGACCAGCACTTACCTATTCATGTAGTGAAGACTCATGATACAGCACACAGGCCAAGACAGCCACGTAGGAGCTATTCAACAAAACCAGCTAATAAACCTGATTCAACCTCATCTGCACGTGCCTGCTTCCATTGTGGTTCAGAAAACACCTGGCCAACTCACGTGAATGACCAGCAGCCAAAGCAACCTGCAGAAACTGCAATAAAAAAGGACACTTTGCATGTGAGAAGTGTGAAGAAGCTCAGCCACCTGGGAGGGACTCGGAGTAGAGCTGCTGCTCCTTTGCGTGGAAAGGAGCCAGTTGAGGTGGTTAGGGCATCTAATGAGGATGCCACCCGGGCGCCTTCCTAAGGAGGTGTTCCTGGCACGTCCAACTGGGAGGAGACCTAGGGGTAGACCCAGGACCAGGTGGAGGGATTATATCTCTTCTCTGGCCTGGGAGTGCCTGGGAATTCCCCAGGCAGAGTTAGCCGATGTGGCTGAGGAAAGGGAAGTCTGGGGCTCGCTGCTGAAGCTGCTGCCCCCGCCACCTGATTTTGGATAAGCAGTTGACAATGGATGGATGGACTTTGCACGTGTGTGCCAATCTCTGCAAACTCAGTCAGTGAAAGAGGTTGAAATGCCTGAATACACGCTACTGCTTGTGGATGGAACAGATAAGTTTACGAAAGTTTCATATGCTGGCCAGTAACTGCCACTCTATCTGATCCTGAAGGAACTCCAAGGAGCAAACACTATTTTAACTTGAGGCCAGATCAGTTGGGGTTGCTTGAAGAGCAAATGTAGGGCTTGCAGCCTTTTAAATGTGCCCCCTTTCCCTTAATGGAAAGAAGCATGTAACCATTTCATGTCTTCAGTTGCTGGTCAAAGGGCTACAATGGTCCATACAGCAAACCCTTCATTTTGAGATGAGCCCTGGAAAAGCATTTTTGGCCAGTGCAGGCAAAAGGATAACCAAGAGACTGGGGAGTCTGAATGATGAATGAATTCCAGGAGCACTAAAAGATCTAAATGATGAGAAATGTTTAGATGTACTTTGCAGAGCCAACAATACTCAAAAAGGAGGATTGTCCCAGATGGTGGGGGGAAAATGAGCAGTGTTTTCCCACACTGTCAAAGCTGTCAAGAGCTTTTCTGCGCAATTCAGCAACATCCGCCCGGACAGAACATATCTTCTCTGCAGTTGGGAATATCTACGACGGAGTATTAGGAGAAAAAAGGTTTTTTTTTTTTGATTACAAGAATAAAGTCATAATATTACGAGAATAAAGTCATAATATTAGATCTACGAGAATAAAGTCGTAACATTACGACAATAAAGTCAAAATATTGCGAGATTAAAGTCATAATACCAAAATAATTACCAGAAAAAGTAATAATATTACAAGACCATTTTTCTCATCAAAACAACTTCTTTTCTAGTGTTATTATTACATTATTCTTGTATTTCCAACTTTATTCTCATAACATTATGACTTTTTTCTCTTATTATTATGATTTTATTCTCGTAACAAAACGACTTTATTCTGGTTATATTTTGAGTTTATTCTTGTAATATTACAACTTCATTCTCATTTTTTTTTCTTCCTCCTAGTATGGTCCTAATACTCCGTCGTAAATATCTGCTCTCAGAAGATGGTAATCCTTTCAGAGAACCATGTGGAGGCTTACATTCCTCTGTTGTCACAGAGTGTATACTACTGAAGGCTTAGAGCACAGAATGCACTTTTCTATCCCTGCCATCTTGTGCATTTCTTCTGAATTCATAATGCGGATCATTTTGATTTATTTGCTAAAGGGACAATCACTGTAGTTTTGTTACATTTTATTGCTGCTCCTCCGTTTTAAATTCAAACAGAAAAAATGATATTGATGATATTTTTATGTATCTTTTGTATAAGCAGCAAAGTTCATTAGATACTTCTTCTGTGTATGCAGAAGTGCCTTGTGCACAGTGCCTTCATGTCAACAGTCCTTTAACAGTCACTTCATCTGCTTCCTCCTTAGCTTTTCCAGCAGTCTTTGCTGCAGCTGACTTGTCCTTTTCTGTACTGATGTGGGCTGGAAAGGTCACAGTATGTGATAGGCAATCCCTTGGTGCTTCAGCCTCTCATCTCCTCTTTGAAGATTAAACTCTCATTTTAATGAAAGCCTTCTCCCTCACTACCTTCCTCTCTCCCTCTGCACATTATAGGACAGAGGGAGCAGTTCGGAAAACAGCTCCACTAACTGAGTCTTTTTAACAAATGAGTCAGGCTGCTCTGGTGTTTAAAGGGGGGTACACACATGACGATAATCGGGCTGATTTTGCTCTGATTTTACCCCTTCCTGACCACGGAAGATTATCTTCTGTCTTATAAGATTATCCTATACGATTGTCCTGTGGTCTGTGGTGTGTTAAGAGTCAATTTTGTCCCAATAATTTGCTTGGAAATGTGTTGCAGCTGACAGTCATAAATGTTAAACTTGTTCAATATTTATGACAAAAAATCTTCATGTGTGTAGGGAAAGCCAACAACTCCTGAGTCACTACTCCGTGAAATGTGATGTGAAACACAATGTAGCCAACCAGCTGACTGACAAACACGGAAGCAGACATAAATAAAAACAGAGGCGAGATCTAACTTTTCCTATGAGGGTGTTTGAATCAGTCATTTTAATGTTTTTAATGGGTTTAGCGTCAGCGCTAACGTTAACCGTCATACTGGTGGTTAATGGAAGTGCTGTGTGTTGTCAGAAAAGCTCACATTCCCTCTTCTATGTCTTCCATGTCTTTCATGTTTTAAAGCGTTTATTTACTCTTTTTTTATATACAGTCTATGCTCTTTTCTGTTTATGAAGAGCCTGGTGACGCTGGGGTTGTTGCCATTGATTAGATCACTTTTGATCACTCGATATTTCTGGCTCGGAGGACTAGATTCTAGATCGGCCTTGAGACAGATGATCTTGTAATAATATGTGGCGTCCCGAGCTGAGAATATCGGGGCACACCACACACAGTACGATCAAAGCAGATTTTTTAATCTTCATGTGTGGGGGCTCTACAGATGAAAAATCTCTTAAGATTTATAAAAACCTTATGTGTGTACCCCCTCTCGCCCCTATCCAAGTCTACCGCCATGCTAGTGGGTCTGAGGATAACCACATACCTGACAAGTGGTTAATAGTTATACTGCAACTTACAACATATAATATCTTATTAACCTTATTCATGTGTGTATTCTAACTTCAATGAATTAATCAGTATGTTTTTTTTGTTTTTTTTTTTAATCAGTCGGGCTCTAATTTGATTATGTAATGCAAAGGCAATGATACTAAGTGTTTAAGATCACAAATATTGGTATCTGCCCCCCAAAATACATTATCAGATGTGTTAGGGTTGTTTCTTTTAAAGGGACCACACTTTAAAAGTCCAGTGAGATAAATGAGCATCTCATTTGCAAAAAATTGAATGTGATATTTATCATTATGCTTTAATTTTTGTTACAGCCCTGGTGTTGTGGGCGTATTTGTGTTCTTGTGTTTGCACTCAGGTGTCACCCTCTTCCTCCCCCTCCTCACCAATGTTTGGAGGACCCCACCTGATCCCATTTGCAACTTAGGCCATGTCCACGCATTCCAGAACAATCTTTTTTCCCCCCGTCTTCCTTGGCATCGTTTCAAGAATATCTGTGTCCAAACGGATCCATTGTAAATGACTCAACTCGCTGTAGGTCATATTTCAGGCCTATAGGTGGCGCTTGAAATTCATCAAAAACCTAGAAGAAGAGACAGCGCAACCACCTTTGTTGTTGTTGTTGTTGTTGTTGTTGTTGTTATGAGACATCACAGGGTTAAGAGGTTATGCAAAGTATGCGGATTTGACGTCCACACAAGAACGCGAGGACAGCGTTTTCGGATTTTTCCACCCTGAGACAAGGTTTCAAAAAAGTGCGTTTACAGGCACTGTGTTTACAGGATCCATGTGGACGATTGGCCAAACATGTTTACACACAAAAGCATTTCCATGTTGATGGCCCCGTAGGCCCAGTGATATAAAGTGCCATTTGTGCCAGTGGGCTAGGCAGCTGTGATGTGCAGGAGCCAGAGTGACTTTTCTTTTAGCGGCTAATCTTCTTTTTTGTTCAGTGTTACCTTTTTGTAAATAAACTAGTTTCAGCTTTAACCAACACATCCTGTGTCTTTTCCCTCCATTATGCTCAGGTTCATTATACTATGTTACTCCCTTCATCCCCTGGCCTTACGGGACGCAACATGGTACATGTCATAAATTGACATTCATGTGGTTTTTGTAACACCTTTCCCATGGTGTCCTGCTGTTAATCTAAACATTATCCGCTGACTATTCATATTCGTATAGATGCTGTTGTACATGTTGTGGTTGAGATTCTGACCCCACAATGCATCATGGAAAGTGACAGAGTTACGTTTTGACAGACTGCCATCAGTAAACAGCGGACACTGTCTGGCTTTCGCTCAAGGGGAGGGATGCTGTTTTCTGGGGGAAAGTTCACTGTTGACAGTAATTATGACAACACATAGTGGAACAAAGACATGTGAGTTTATGTTTTTTGCTCTAGATCATGTCACATAATCACTGATGCTGTTTTTCAAGCAGAAATATGATCAAGAGTCATTAGGACTGACAGGATGACAGACAGGGTGACAGACAGAGTGACAGTGGCTTTTCCACTGGGGTATTTGTTTCCATAGACACTACCAGTTGCCCCATTACTGTTGTCTGATCCTGTAACTTTGCATTGTGAGTTGAAATGTGGGTCATTTCTCTTTCTTTGATGAGTGAAGGATCTGGTTAGCTGTTAGACTGTGAACACCACCAGACCAACATACTCCTGAGCCACTCCTCTGGCTTTTCAATTCACATAGACACCGGCTCTCCTCTGCTACGACTCTTGATACTACAGACGGTGATGCAGACAACTGGTGTTTTATACCCACACTGAAAGGGCAGTGTGAATGGGGCGTGTGTCTCATGGTGGAGTTGTGTTTAAACAATGACCTTCTCTGAAGAACTACTGTCACACACTGCTTTATTTGGTCTGCCATCCATCCTTTCTCGGGTTTGTCTTTTGTTTTCTCATTAATTCAGTCTTCATTATGCTGTCATCTGTGCTGCTTCCCATTAAGGAATCCATTCATGATCATTATGATAATGCACATGGTAACTCCTGGCAAAAAATTGAATGTGACATTTATCATTATGCTTTAATTTTTGTATAACTGCCTGAAACTAGAGGCCAAATGATTTGTCTGTTGGCTGATATTATCACCCATATAAAGTATATCTGCATGTATCAGTATCTGCATACATGTTGTCCAATATGTGTAAATACAGTAAGACCAAATACTAAACCAGTGGATCTACAAAATGTCAGTTTGCTACTAGCTGTATGAGCACCATCATCTCCTTCATCTGGCTGACGTGCAGTTGTTTTGGAAGTGAATGAATGAAAGACTAAATGTTTTTGTAGTACATTTTTTTCTTTTTGACAATGTTGGATGAAAAATAATGAGGTAATGTATATGCTTGTTGATGAATGACATATAATTGTAATATGACATTTTTAAAACAAATTAAACTTGGAGTCCTCTACCACCAGACTACAGAGCAGCATCGTTCCTCAATTGTGAGACTCCTCAATTCATCCTCAGCACAACTCTGATATATAAAATAGTTTAAATTTATAATAAGTCAACCCAGTGACAGGCATTAAGTAAAACTCAAATAATTACACAAACATAGGCGATCTACACACTAATGGTCTTGTTTGCTTATGAAGGCAATATGAAGGCATAAGCATGACTCTGAGACTGATGACGAGTTTAAAACCCTTTTCCTACATGTGCTATCTCTCCAAAACATTTCCAATATTCCATCTTCATAGTGTGTGCATCCTTAAGTATGACAAATCAAAAAGGCTTGCATGTGAGCAAAGCAAATCTTAATGACTGGCCAGTGTTTTTTTCTGTAATTCAAAAATGTTCCAGTTGAAGGCTCTTGTAACAGCTCAGGGGCTTCCTGATGACAGAGTAACAGTGTGGAGGGTTGTAAATAATTGCAGCAGTCAGAAGCGCAATGACAGAACTGAGTGAAGATCTGGAGGCTGCAGCCACCTGACTCACCAAGGAAACTACAGCTTCTACACAATGATAAATGATGCTGCTGCTATTTATACACTCTCCTCTCACTACATCTGCACTTCAAACTCTCTCCCTCGCTTTCTGTGTGTGTGTGTGTGTGTGTCTGCGCACGCATGCATGCACACACGCACGGGTGCTTGTGTGTGTATGTGTGAGATGCCCGGGGACAGAGACTCATCAGTACAGCAGCAGCCAAATCTATTCAACTCACATATTCATTCATGTATTTCAGCTAGCCAAACTCAGACAACTTAACACCCATTAGGAGACAAGACCACATCTGACTGCTTTAGTGAAACGTGTTATACAAGAGGACAGTGGGACTGGAGCTACTGTCTGTGTAAGCAGTTCAATTGTATATATGGATGTGCTCCTCCACAGTATTTTTGGATATTTTATTAAATGCTATTTGGATTGGACCGTCAGGCTATAATCAAGATTTTTGATTACGTTTTTGCAGGCTGAGTAAGGCCTCAGACAGGTCTCTGTAAAGTTATGCTGGAAATAATTTATAGACTGTCCTATCCTGCTTCATTTCAGTACACTGAATCACAGTTTAATTGCTGTTCATTTTTATTGAATAAACAGAACAGAACACAAAACAGAACAAAATAGAATAGAATAACAAGAAACAACCTGGAGCAACATCCTCAATTTGAATAAAGTGATTCATCATATTAAATAGAGCCATGCAAATACAGTTACATAATGTGCTCTATTTTTTGTAACAACTCAAGTTATTTAGTGTAATAGTGTTCCACTGCTAGTTCTGAGCTGGGGCTAGTGCTAGTTGGGAGTTGGTGCTACCTGAGAATCTTTAAGAACCATTTGCTGGTCCACAGACTGGGGAGCCTCCATAGTCACATTGACTTAGCTAGCTATCCAACCTTAAGCTTCAACTGCGCTGGTAACGAACACCCTGCAATTAAAAAATATCTAATTAGCTGAAGTCCTGTATGGAGACTTTTTAATATTGTATGCACAAGTCATTATATTGAAGGAAAAAGATAATTATTCTGTGAGCACTCATTGAAACATTTGAAACACACACGGAAATTAAGACGAGGCTCTTCCACCACATCAACAAACCGATAATGTTAAATGAATATACTAAACCTACAGTATATGAAGACTCTATTTCACGTACCTGTGTATCATTTTAACAGTGCTATGTACATTTCTGTGTCACAAAGCTATTACCCCCAATTAAACTCAGATCTGTTTCTATTGTTAGGGGCCATCATGATGCAGTTGTATTTGTACCTCAAAACACAGACCACTGCTATTTGCTGTCTTTCATTTAATTGACCTTCACTTTTTGTAAATTTTTAGGTGGATATTACAGAGCCGTGGAGATGACATGGATGAGTTTTTTTTTTCCTTGCACGACTTACTGTATCTCACGCATGCATCTCATAATGTCAATTGATTACCGTAGTGACCCGAATATAGGAGGACCCTCTTTTCAAGACTAATCTTCAGAAAAAGACTCTGATAACCAAAACTGACTTTGTTTCGTTTCAAAATAACAAACTCATATACCCTCCTGTCAATCTCTTGGAGGAAGCTGGTCTGAGGACCACGATTAGCTTTTCTCTTACTGTTAGCATTTCACTTCTTCACCGCTGTGATTGACAGGTAACCCCAGCCACAGTGTCAGTGACGTCTCTACAATAAGCTGGCGCCCTCTGCCGTTGTTATGCTAACCATGATGATGGAGTAGTTGTCAAGGTAATAGTAGTTTGGTTATACCTAATTTATGAAATAAATTTGCAGCAGTGACTACTGGCAATCAGGACAAACAATTAACAATAGATGAAGGTGCATATATCATCATATTCATGTGAGGTTGTGACAGAAAACCTAACTTTACTAAAATACCTTCAGTTTTCCACGACATTCTCACACAGATCACATCCTCTCAGCTTTCACAGTGACACTAAACACGCTTGTTGTGTTTTGTTATTATATACAACAGATATACTTTTGCTCTTTATAACACAAGGGGGCGCTGTTGTATAAGACATGTCATAGTTAACACGCTGTGTGTGGAGAGGTCAGAGTGCAACAAGATGGCGACTATGTATGATACGACGCTGCTACTGAGAACTATGTTACAATATAAGTTGTTGAAATGAACAGCACTTGTTCATGATTCCAACGTCCCATCATTGTTGAGTTAACACCACAACGTTCACTTCATTCACTCATTTGAGTCACAGTGCTACTGCATCTTACTTACTATATCGCAAGTGCGACTTACTTTCTCACGCGTGCGAGATACAGTAAGTCATGCATGCAAGATAGTAGCTGTCACGTACAAGATAGTAAGTTGCACTTGCAAGATTAAAAAAAAAACATCCATGTCACCTCCAGGGCTCCATAGGAGCTACATTGTCATCAGTAAATAAGCAAAAGTTGTATATATCAAGAAAATGATTCTGTATTCCAGTGGTTTTGTTAAAGGTCCCGTATTATACTGTTTTTCATCAATTTCACACAGCTGTCAGAGGTCCAACAGCTCTGTATTTGATATGCATTGCCCCAAACGAATTGTATTGTTTTTAAATGAATATGAACTTGTTTTCTTGGTTTCTTTATTTGAGGTCCGAAAACACTGCTACAGAGTGGTGGGTGTGTGTGTGTGTGTGTGTGTGTGTGTGTGTGTGTGTGTGTGTGTGTGTGTGTGTGTGTGTGTGTTTGTGTGTGCGCATGGGTGTGACCACATAAGCTGTCCAGTTATATTAAGCACTGTAAGTGATGATTTAATTGCTAATTTCTAGACTGGATGAGCTGTGAAAACAACATGACTCACCACCAGCCCTTTATTTTCATATGACACACACGGCAAGTACAGGTGTGGTGACTCCTATTACAGTACAGGAGGGTTACACAGGCAGTATAGCTTGGAACACAGTAACATACGTGTGTGAACAGGATTCACTAGAAGCACAGGCCTACATGAAGTAAGCCAATTTATACACAGTGAACACAGACAGTCCTGTTCATAACCCGTGGTCAGCCTCAGATCCCACTGCTGATAATGATGACTTGCTCTTTCAAAAGGATCAGACTTTATGTTATGAACATTTGACAAATTGAGGGCCCCAGGCAACAGTGGTTCAGTGGGATGAAGTGAGAAGTGTGTATTGTTTTAGTCCAAACAGTGGCTGTGGTCTTGTATTTGCTGCAGGACACAGGGAGTGGTGAGGTGGAAGCTAAGGGAAAAGGGGATTCTGCAGCAGGAAGCAGCTTGTAAACCATCACTCCCTGTTCCAGTCATTCCAAAGATAACGTCTTCTTAGTCTAGTTCACTCACAGGAAACAACAATCTGTGGTGGGACATGCACACACACAATGCTGACCTGTACTCATGGACACAGGCAAATTCAACAACATATTCACATTCAAGTTTCCAAATGAAACTAGTACAGATAAAACACACTGCATTCATACCTACTGTATCCACTGAGTAGTTCAAACAGCATCTGCCAAAGGTGATATGAACACTTACAGAAACCTTTGATTGCTTCAGTGTGCGGCCAACATCAAGCAGCTTCCCACAGACCACTATCTTACATCTCTGTCCTTGAGTTGGACTTCAGTTAACACGGATATACATATGTAAACAGACACAGATCTCTTCAAGCTACTGAGGGTGGATCTAAAGTTCACTTATAAGACAAGAGTCTACAGGCTCTCACACAGACCCAAGGCTGTACAAACCTGTCCTTTGACCTAATTGATATCTACAGTGTCTTTCTCACAACTACAAACTACTGTGGCCATGAAGTGCAAATCACAGTGGCAAATCAGAAAACACAACAACATATCAAAAAACACAACCCCAAATCAGATCTTTTGTTCCCTAGACAAAAGGCCTGTGGAAATTTTTGACTGGATTTCAGAAAATCACAGAAAACAGTTTGATACTCCCATTTTTTTTCTTCAGCAAGTTAATCATGATTTTGTGACTATCAGATGGGAGGGATGGATCCAGTGTGTGAAAAAATGCTGACTTATTTCAGGGCCTGTCAGATTCGTTCCTGCAGCACTCTATCCCTTTTCACTTTCATTATGTGTGCCCATCAGACAGGACATCAGGCAGGGAATTGCTCTAGCTATGTGCAATACCACTGACTTCCTTTCTAGACTGATACCAAGTAAAATCCAGGCTAGTATAGGGAATACAGGGACATACAGTTAATACATCTACATCCGCCTTGGGAGATGAGCATACAGCACATCTGTCACGACGACATGGTTTAAATTTGCACTAAGGGTGTCACGATTTAGAATTAAAATCGAAATCGACCGAAATTAAGTCACAATCTCTAACTTCAAATTAAAAAATGGAATCTTTGATGCTGCGACACCCCCATGTCACATCTGGTCGGCTTGCCGAGTGGAAAAATACACACGTGTTGAAGTGCTGTGAGTCAACCTCCGCTAACATAGCTGCTATCTAAGCCAGTAGCTATTAGCTACAGCCAGTCAAATGATACCATTCCTGCTCAGCTCCTGGACCATGGTCGGGAAGCACAGGGGAGATGATTTCCTCCAGGGCCGAAGTTTGTGTTTACCTTCGGGGTGAACCACTTTCACGTGTTAAGCTGGTCAGGAAATAATACCAGGGAGCTCTGCTGTATCTTGAGGAGCTGTCGCCTTTATTCACAGCCAAACTGCAGCCTGTATTGTACACTTGATTGCTGTTGCTACTCCTGCTACACCTTTCGCTTCTCCTTCCTCTGCTATTCATTCACTGTCAGCACGTACGCACGCTCCCTCACTCTCGCTCGCCCACTCACACACCGCCCTATTCCTGAAATGTGCTACGCCACTCTTACAACAATAGCAACTGCAGATGCAGGAGACCCAACGACAGAACTTGAACCCCCTCCTGTTTCATTGAAGTCGCCAGTGTGGAAGTATTTTAGATTTCCAGTGAGTTACGTTGACAACATTTGCGTTGTCAACAAAAAAGCCACAGTTTGCAAGCTCTGCAGAAACTAGATGGCAGGTTATATTAAGTTTCCAGCTGACTGAAGATAAAAGTTATCGTTACAGTATGTTGTCAATAAATGTTTTAAATTTGACAATTTAGCGTGGTACATTGTGAACAACGGCCACATATTATATTGCATAAAAGTCTAGTCTAAATTTGGCATAGCATCCGCATTTGACTTTGAAAGGTGGAAGGAGAAGTAGTTCCTATCAACCAGGGATTATTTAGAATAGAATAGAATAGAATAGAATAGAACATATTACACCTGGAGGAAATTGTTGTGCCTGAGACTGCCACAAAAATGCATGGTACAAAAAAAAAAAAAAAAAACAGTAATAACCACTGGGTGCCACAGGTCAGGGTCACACACAGAGCCCTGTTTGACACAGTATTCACTATTAGTCAAATATACAAAATATAAAGTATTTAAGGAGTTACAAAGCAGAAAGTGTCAGAGTTTGGCATCTAGGCTCTGACCTCATCACTCCCCACTGATATGTTTACATGAGATATTGGGGAGTGATGATTAAATATATTTCCCCTAGACAGAGCCTGCAGGTGGATGTTGGGGTGGTGGTGGGGCTGAAGGAGCAGACAGCGATGCTTGTGCAGGGCAGCAGCGTTGACAAACCAGAGGGAAAGAAGGGAAATTCATGCAGTTTAAATAGCCCACTCAACACGAGCTGCACTGCCACATACACACGTGACATGCTTCACTCTCCAGACCATCTTACAAATGTGCCCTCTCTATTGAGCGTAGCTCACAGGCGTCACTTCATTATTGGCAATAACATTGAAGGTAGTAAAAACAAAGTAATATTGCACCTGATAATCAACATGATAATGCACATATTAAATAAAAATATTAAATGTTAATATTGAGAAATAGTATTGCACAAAATATTAAGAGGTGATATCGCACATATAATGATACTATTGTTGTCAGCATCCTTTGTATCACCCGTCCTACCGAAGGGGGAGGAGTGTGTGTGTGTGTGTGTGTGTGTGTGTGTGTGTGTGTGTGTGTGTGTGTGTATCCATGACTAACAGTTAAGTTAAAGTGCTGAGGTTGGCTTGTGAAGTTGCACAAGACAAGCGCATCACTCCCTGTGGGCACAGATACTCCCAACTCAGAGATGTAACTATTATTGCATTTTGGATATTGTTTTATCATAACATGGCAAATGCTAAGTGTTGCATTTTCCTTATTTTAAAAGCTACATTACAGGAATTTACAAGACGGTTCTATTTGTTCAATACATGCCATTAATATCAATATCTTACCTTCAGTTCACATTATCTCTACTCTATCATTCTGTCATCAGCAGACAAGAGATGACCATTGCCTCTGCTATTGGTTCCAGGGGGGACTCTCAAAAATGTAAATGTATCCAAAGTAAAAAAAAACAAAAAAAAAAAAACAACAAACACTCGGTGTGCTGCTGTGAATTTTGCCTTATTGTGCTCAGTTGCTAGGTTAACATTAATTGGCAAAATGAAATTGAAAATGATCAATAAGACTGACTTGACTGTTGTTGCAGAAGAGGAAAGGATGGGGATTTCACCAAACAACAGTGTCCTCCACTCTGAGCACACCCTTCTGGGTAAACAGCGCAAGGGTATAATTCTAAGTAAAATCAAGTCAAATTCCCGGCACTTCATTAGTAAAAATAAAAGCGTTAAAATCAGTATCTATCAGCTACCTTGGCCAATTACTCTCAGATTGGCGAAAATCAGCCCATTAAATTGTCATACATACATATACATACATATACATATACATATATATATATATATATATATATATATATATATATATATATATATATATATATATATATATATATAAAGAAAAGCCAAGACTTTCAAGTCATCTGTGTCAAGTCTAAGTCAAGTCTCAAGTTATGAATGCCAAGTCAAGGTCAAGTCTTTCATCAGTGTTAGTCAAGTAAGTCTCAAATCCTCAAATTTGCAACTCGAGTCCCCCACCTCTGGTTAGTACGTCGCGAGGGAGCTTCCGCTTCTCTGAATAACAGCTTTGCAAATGTTACATTTTGCTGTCTTGCTTTGCAGTGTTTCCAGTGAAATATATTTCCACACAGCAGATATTGGCTAGCCACAGTGCTACACAATGCTAGCCTGCTAGCTGGCTGCAAACTGTGTAATGGTTTTCCTAAACGGGGGTGTGTCTCATAACTCTGTGTCTCATTGAGCCACGCCTCCATTCAGGAAATCCATTCCACAGTTTGCAGCCAGCTAGCAGACTAGCCGGCAGAAATCCCTGTACATTAAAGCACAGACATGGCTCATGGGTCGGAAATCTCCACAGGATTGGACTGGCCCCATCCCTAATATCAATATCAATGTATTTGGTAAAATATACTGTGATTTTCACTTTTGTATCCCAGTCGAATCTTTTATGTGCCTGTGAGGATACTTCGATATGCTGACATAAGTACTGTGTCGTGACATGGTCCAAACGTATATTATTTGAGGCCATATCCCACAACCCTAATACCAGAAATGTCAAAATAGTTTCCATGTGCATGTGGATAGGACAGGCTAGACTAATGAAATCTTTGGTCCATGATGGGATGAAGGTCAGTCAACCAAAACATTTCCATAGTGGGACATTTTGGGTAGGGGTCCACACTCCACAAGTTTACTTTTTCTTCTTTTTTTCTTTTTTTTTTTTTTTTCAATTCATATCTTATAGATATTAGGATTGTGGTATTATTCACTATTGGTGGGAAATAGTTTTTGTGTGACAATTTTCACCCTAATCAGACCTATTAAAGACAATGTGTCTGTTCACAATTTATCTCTGTGAGAAGTGAAAGGTGAGACAACATATTTCAATTTAATCTCTTAATGTCCAGTATAGAGCAGCACCTTACACCTAACAAAAGTGCTGTTTCAATTAACTAACCTTTACTTTTCATCATGGTTTTATGACACAAGGCTCTGCATGCTGTTTTAAGTCCTGAGCCATGCACAGACCAATAGGGAGACCAGCACTGCACCAAATGTGGTCTTTCCCTAGGTTAGCTTGGGTTTCAGCAGAGCACCACACCCATGGCCTCTGAACCTTTTCCCCAGCTAGTGGGTAGTTCCAATAAACACTAAACACTGACACACAGAGAGGCAGATATAAAGACACATGCAGGAATTTTATCAGTCAGCCACTCCCAACAGCTGTCAACCCATGTGGCCTAGATCCCACTGGTCAGCCAAAGGTCTAACCCTGGGCTGACTGTAAGATAAAGAAAGCTGCATTGGACCTATTTGAGCTGGATGTTCATGACTGTCTGCATCCTCTGCTTCCTAATAATGATAATAATCAGTGTATAAAATCACACCTATGATTAATAATCTGAAAAATGGTTTACTGTTGATAACTAACTCAAAAGTTTGATTAACTTAACACTGTGGAGCAACTGTCAGTATACAGAAAACAGTGTGCAGTATGGTTCTTTCTTATAAAATCCAAATCTCTCCCAGACTTTTGCTTTTAGATTTGACGATGCACTGTAAATCTTTTCAGTGTTGTTGGACATGTTGGTTTTGTTTTCTTGGCAATGCTACGCTAATGTGAAGCGTAAAACTGCAGTTCCCTGAATGGCCACTTCAAGCTGGCTCCAGAAGCCAGACAACCTGGTAGCGAACTAGACTTCAGCTCCGCCCATGATCTGCCTCTTTGTTCATTTTTGATTGGTTAGGAGTAAGGCAGAGTCAGGTGCTACCAAGATGGCGACGGCTGGTACCAGCGACTTTGAGCTTCATTCTGACTCTTCAGAAACCTATGGGTTACTCACAGTGGCTCTGTTCACTATTCTGTATAGTCAACGATGCAAATCTGCAAGTGCAAATATCACTATATCATCACTTACTGTCATGAACCGTAAAGTACAAACATTTTTTCTGCTGGACTTAATTGCAAACAATCAAAAATTGGATGTGAGTTAGAGTATAAAGAGTAAAATGAAGTAAATGGATTGTGCTTATATAGTGCCTCTCTAGTCTTAGTGAGCACACAAAGGACTTTACATTACAAGTGAGCATTCACCCATTCACACACTGGTGACAGATATTACCATGCAAGGTAATGGAAAGGTGAGCCACTTGCTCATCAGGAGCGGTAACCACTCATATGCATCATTTACTGATGGGAGAGCCATCCGTACCGTGCCCAAGAATACTTGACATGTAGACTGCAGGGGTCAGAACATGATCCACCGACCCTCCGACTGGTGGGCAAAGTCTACTTCCCGAGCCACAACATCCCAATGAGAGGCACTGTGGGTATTTGCCTGTCCATAGTCAAACTTTAGTTTGCGAAGAAAATGTTGCAACAATTATCCTTTTTTTCAGTGCCTTGCTTTTGTTGTTTGTTTGCATTTTTATGTTAAGCCCTTTAAGGTATGCTTCGTGAAACTGGGCTACAATAAACACTGACTTTACGTAATTTGATGCCACAATTGTACCAGCTCTACTATGAAAACACTTCCCAAGTGCTGCATAACAACTGCATATTGTGTTTTGTTTGAGCAGGTACACGAGTATACAACCCCAGAAGACAACTGCTACCTGTAAGCGTGGATTATGATAAGGAATTATTTTATTTCTATAACTAGCTATGTTTTGTCACTTAAGAATACCATCCACTGGATTGTAAGGTATATAGCATTTGCTCTTGCAGGGTCAAATGCCCTATTTTCCAATGTTAACAAAAGTGAGAAATAATGTGTATTTGCCTGACGATTTCAATTAATCTTACAGACAAACAAATCAACAAAAAAGAAATGACACAGAATTGAAAACATAATGTCATCGGCTGAGGGAACTGAGTACATTTTCTGTTCTGTACAACAGATAACTACAGTTAGTATGGTACAGACTACATCAGAATGAAAGCTACTGGGTTCATGCAAAATTCAATTTAGCAAACAGCTGGCCTCTAAAGCTTGTTAGCTGCTCAAAGTGCAGCCAGACTCTCTATTTAAAATTATGGCACGCAAGAGGAAGGTGATGGTTAGGGCTCCTAAGATCCAGCGAGAACATGTATTTTGACTTGCCTGCACCAAAACAGAAACAGACATCTGTTAATAAAATATGGGCATTGTTCATTTCATGCAGAAGTGAGAGAGAGTGAAGTTCTGCGCTGAAACCTGGAAGTACTTGCTTGTAAAATAACATGAACAGCCCATCTCTTGTCTGATTGTGCTTGCACAGGATTAATTCTCCCATGCACACTTCTGATGTTGAGTGTTCTGATCTCACACCTAAAACCAAACATGCCTGACATAACTAGAGTGAGAACAAATGGCAGTGATGAGGTGAGCAGACCTCACCACACAACACAGTGTAGGGTTTTCTCTCCAGACTATCAACAGCTACTGTCTATAATACTTTTCAGTTAAAACTTATTTGCAATCCATCAGTTTGATGTAGACACAGTTTTCACATGGTCATATCGTAATATGTCATATGGTGAAATAGTCTACAAAGTATTTGAGCAATTTATGAAAACCTGATCCATACCAATCTTAGATGTAAAATACTGATTAATGAAAATAGGGATAGTAAGACATGTGAAGCCTTGTTCAGAGGCAGCGGACTTCTTGCTGTATTCACCAACAAGTCTTAAATATCAATGCATGAACAAGAAGCACTGATACTTTAGTCAGAAACCACAATATTTTATAATCATCCCAAATGTGAGCAATCTTTAAATGTTGCACAACAGTGGCTGTGGGTGCTCATACCAAAATCTGGTCCACAGCCACAAGTACATTTACCATCACTTCAGGGATTACTGAATTACAATAAAGTTCTGGAAAAGCTTAGAAATGCACTTTTAAAATGATGTAAAAGTGAACATGTGTTCCATTGGAAAAAAGTTAGCTTCGAGCTAACCCTAACCCAAATATGAAAATATTACATGTCCAGGCTTTGCTCACAGACTCAATTAGGAGCTTCTGTTCTGACATTTTCACTGGCAAAATTGTTTCACTTGCATTTCTACAATGCATTTCCAGGTTACTGTCTGCCCAAAGCTCTTTACAACGCTTGTCAGATTCACCCATTCACACACTGATGGCAGAGGCTGCTCATCAGGAGCAATTTCGGGTTCAGTATCTTGCTCAATGACACTTTCACATGCAGCTAGTGGGAGCCGGGATTCAAACCAGCAACCTCACGATTATTGGAGGACCCACTCTACCAGCTGAGCTCCAGCCACCCACCTTGAACGTGGTTCACCAGTGATAAATAAGGAAATCCATTTCTGCCAGTTACAGAAAGAGATATGAAAACTAAAGCTTGAAGAAAAAGATTGAGATAAAAAGTCATGTTGTGAGGTAACAAAAGTTGAAATTATTGAAATTATACAACAAAGGCCCACCTTTATGATACCTTTGCCAAGCGCCAGCATAAAGCTGCTGCAGTGTTTGATTTCATACAGCATGCTGGCATTGCAGAACCAGGTGTGACGGTACACATCATAACGCTGAGAGTCGTGGGTTTGTTTACGTTTCCACTTGTATATCTGAAATCTGCAGACTGTTTATACCATATGGATGCTTTTATAATGTGTTGTGACTGAGATCTTGACTCAACATGCAGCTTTTTTTTCCATGCATAAATTCTGCATTTTTTCCTCATAGAAGCTGTAAAAGACACTACCTGCTACCACATTACTGTTGTTTGGTCTTGTAAAGTTGTTTTGTGGGTCAAAGTTTGGGACATTGCTCTTTTTTTTTGATAGGTGAATGATCTGTTTAGTTGTCTCTGAAACAACTGTCTACAATATAGCACTTAGAATTACCATGACCAGGATGACTGAGGGGCTGTCCACACCAGCCCGGTTAATTTTGTAACCGTAAAGATATGTTCCAGGTTTTACTGTTCTGTCCACATGCAACCGTGCTTTTGGAACACTGAAACTGTGGTTGTTTGAAACCGGAGTCCAGGGTGAGGTTTTCGGCTGATTCGGGTTTCAGCGGTTGTGT
Organism: Acanthopagrus latus; assembly: GCF_904848185.1. Classification (NCBI taxonomy): domain Eukaryota; kingdom Metazoa; phylum Chordata; class Actinopteri; order Spariformes; family Sparidae; genus Acanthopagrus; species Acanthopagrus latus. The sequence continues at coordinate 1,210,007 of NC_051043.1, read as the reverse complement.
GTGGATATGACAACCGTGAATATTTCCATTGCTTACGTCAGAGCTGAGTGCGTGCCTCTGTAAATATTGCATGTGCAGCAATGTAAACACAGCGCGTAACAACATTTAGAAGGTGGTTAGAGGTTGTTAACTAGCTTTGCTTGATAACTTGGCTAAAATGGACGTGACAGAGTTGTTGTTTTTTGGCTTGCTCGGCTGTCATGTCCAGCTGCTCAATCTAATGCAACAACGGCGGCGCCTGGATGAGCAACGAAGGAGACTGCTCCTCTTGCTAGCAAGCAAACGATGCGCCCTTGCAAGTTGCCATTGTCATTTGTGTTTTGGTAACCTTTCAGGTTTTAAACTACTTTGATTGGTTAAAACAGCTTTTTAGAGGCCTGTAACAGCCACAGGCACCCCTGTCAGAGCATTTTATGTGGGGATGTCCTGATCAGGTTTTTTTGACCCCGATCCCAATTCAAGTCCTTTAATGTTTAGTATCTGCAAATATCAAGTCCCGATCCGATACTTAGCCTTAACTAATATTTTCCTGGATAATACAGCTGCATCAAGAAAAAAAGTACCTGCATCCAAGCTGTTCCTTAATAGTTTTTTTAGGGGTTTTTTCCAAACAAAATATAAACTTTCATATTGCTCTTTCTTATGTAGCATATGCTATTTAAATTGGCCTACCACCTTCCTTGTGTTAGCAGGTGAGTCTGTGATGCTACACTGTGACAGTAGACCCTCGTGTACAGCCAGCTGAAGCGTGTGAGACGCAGCCCACGCTTGGTACCTCCATATCATCCACTGTTTTTTTCATATTCCTTACGTTGTCATGTCAAATGATGTGGATGTGTAGCTTGTCTATTTCACACGCGTTCAACATCTCCTCAAATGCGTTTTACATGCTCTGCTGTATGAGACCCACAAAACTAGTGCGCATAACTGCATGTTGTAACTAAATAAATGTAATCTAATGCTGAGACAGTAGGGCATAGCGGTGATTCAAAAACTCCAGATGACGAAGAAAACCCTGATTCTCTAACGCAGAGATAAGTTGGTTATCCAGAGCGATTAATTTAATTACCTTCTCTGTAATATTTCATCAGCTCTTTTGTTACCCCCTCGCAAAATAGTTGCTCTGCAGATGTTACGTGTTGCCGCTGGACTGCTTTTGCCAATTACCAATTCAAGTTATTCCCACACTGCAGACATTTTATTCACAGGTTTGCCAGAGCAACATTACATGCGCATCTGTGTTCTGCCACAAATTGTGCTGTGTGTTACATCAGTGCTGGACTGTACCAGCTATTTTAATATACGATAAGGCCATGCAGGCAGCGAGTGAATGCTCTCGCTGTTCACTGTCTGCAGCTGGGTTAGTGTGACTACGTAACCAAAGTTAGTTCTCTGCCATTGTAAGAACAGTATGGGGGTTGACGAAGAGACCTCAGTGAATTGTGGGAGTATTCACAGAATCCTGATGAATCTTATGATCCTTCAGTACCGCTGATGTGAGGGAAGGCGATGATGTCTTCCAGTGAGCTGTACAGCTTTCCTCTCTTTTGGAAAAGAGGGGACTCAGCTGTGATTTCATGCTCTATCATACATTATGGTGCTGTGCTACATTTGGTTTGTATGAATGAACAATGTGTACTGACAGGAAAAGATATGGCCCACTCAGCTTATTAAGAAATGCAGACTTATTCAGTATATTCTTATTCAGTATATACTTATTCAGTATTCAGTAAAGTTTCAGGCAGAAATTCACAACTCATTCATTCATTCAAAAGGAATATATAAACAAACCTTTTCTTTACTTGCTGACTGTGTGTTCAGAGCGAAAGCGCACAAAGAGGGAAATACGCCTTGTCCGTCTTGTCCACTCCACCTAAGTCGCTTATGTTGCTTTTGTCACCCTGTTCGTTCTTGCTTCTAAATTTAAAAGGGCCTGCACGCCACCACTAAACAACACCACGCAACTACTGCTGTAGCACAGCCCGTCCATTTACCAATATTGTTGATCACGGAATGTTATGTTGATAAAGTCATTAAAAACAGAATTACACCACAATCATATTTATGGAATGATCATCCCAAATAAACACTGATTTTGCTGTATGTATGATGAAATTGTGTGAGTTGCAACGTAGCAAGGTAGCTTTTTTTTTCTTTTTTTCCCTCCTATTCCACCCGCCTCCACCTTTTCCAACTTTCCCTCCTTGTCCCCCTGGCTCCCAATAGAAAGTAAATGACTTCCTTTTTATGCGCCTTTGGTCTGAACGTACGGTGAGAAGACAAAAGAAAGAAATCTGAACACTTACAATATTCCAGGAAGTTCAACCCTGATGCAGACTCACATCTCTTACAGTTTAAAGGACTGTTCAGCTGTCACACATTGATTACTGGCTGGTCTCTAAAGATCTGAAAAACATCTTAACAGACATTCTACCTTCGCTGTTACCTGATCATAAAACTATCAGTATAAATATTCCTTTATCGTTTTCTCCCTCCTCTGCTAAATCCTCATACTGGAAACTTCTTTAATATAACGTTTTAACAACTGAAATTGAAAGATTGATCTAACAGTATTGGAACAAATCTCTGATAGAAAATGTTTATAGCAATAATTGGGAATTAATGAAATATTAGACTGATAAATATCTAAGAAAATACAGTGGTGACTTGGCAAAAATAAGAAGAGCAGAAGAAAATGACACAGTACTTAAGATTACTTCTTTATCATCCAAACCACTAGAGGCTCTCAGTGAGTCAGAAAAGATTGAGCTTACTGAGCAACAGCAAGGGTTGGATGAGATTTACAAGAGGAAAGGCTGAGGGAACGTTTGTTAGATTGCGTAGAAGATGGCTCGAAGAAGGTGAGCAGAGCTCTGCCTACTTTTTCAGACTGGAAAAACAACAGACTAAAAACAATATTATACAGCAATTAAAAATGGATGGGTTGATTAGTGAAGATCAAAAGAGAATAGCTAATTATTGTGCTGAATTTTACAGTAATCTTTATACCTCCAAGTACTGCCATCAATCTAGCTCTGACTTTTTTGACTCTATCTGTAATATTAATCAGCTGAGTGAAGCAGATAGTATTTTTTGTGAGCACCCTATTGTATTAAATGAAATCATCGACACTATAAATCATTTAATGTCCTTGTAAAGCAGCAATAAATTTGTGTTATGAGTTTGTCACACCACAGAAACGTGTCATTGACCACTGAGCCAAATGTGAAAGATTAAAGGAATTGCTAAGTATATAAAATTAGGTCTCAAGATCATGGAAAAACGAGCACTTCTCTCTGCTGTGAAACGCTGGGGGCGTGTCAGTTAGAGGAGCTGGAGCCACGCCCACGTGCAGGAGAGGAGCCTCCTCTGTGTACTGACTTTCCATATTTCTTTCATACAGATACTTTTCTGATAGTTACTTTATTACCACAAGCTCCCCAATTACTCCGTCTGCCAAATTTTTATCAGTTGTAAGGGATAATACCAGTTGTGAAGTAGCTTTAGTTATGAAATAATTGAATCACGTATGCTGCGCGTGCACAGCAAATGATAACTCACCCATCACTCTCTGTATAAAAGCAACTAATGTCCATGAAAAAGAAAAAAATGTGCTCAGGGTGCTCATTTTAGGTGTCCCTCGGTCCATGTTTTACAATACACACCAACGTAAAACCCCACTCTACATATAATTCCTTGTCATAGCTATACTGGTGAACATAAAATATTACCTGTGGATTATCACTGTGCTGTCAGATGGACTCCGCTCAGGGAATGAGGCCAAATCATGTCATGATTAAATGCAGTAAGATTTGCTAACATTACATGGGCATGACAGGATGCATGGTGTAAAATCACTTTCAGAATTGCACCTTCAGCAAAATGCATTTAATTGCCGTAATGTATAATAGAGCACCCGCTGTCGGCAGGACTGAGAGGGTCGCAGGTGTGCACATAATGCCGGTTACTCTGCGCACTAAGGCATCCAGGAAAGATGTGCGAGCGACATGGAGGACACACGACTGGTTAGCTGACTGGTTGACTGGTTAGCTAGATGCAAACTGTCATAAGAGATGCTAGCCGAGACTCGAGAGCGAGCAGAAAACCACCAAAGCTAACGCGCTGAATGTACTTATACCGCTTCCGCTACAGGGCAGGGTTTATGCTGATGATGGCCGCATTACGTATCGCGGCCATGATTTCTGACCCGCCCATTAAATCCTGAAGACAGAAATTTTTAAACACAGTTTGTGAGCCTAGCTCCACAACTGAATTCTAAATGGTTGAATGGCTCTTTACATGTTTCAAGGGAATACATTATGACCTATTTAATGTGTTTAGAAGAAAATGGCTGAATGTGCTTTACATGGACTTTAAAGATTAACAAATCACCTGGAATAGATGGTTTTACATCCGTCAAGGGTTTCCTCTGTCTGTAAACCTCTTTCTTCTTAACTTCTTAATCTACAGATCAAAGCCAGCCCTTTAAAATGTATTACTATTGCCAGTAGTGAAATAATTATCAGCCAGCTGGCAGATGATACAGCTTTACTTCTTAAGGATGCCTCTCAAGTGTCAGTCGCAGTCAAAACTATCAAGTCCTTCTCCAAAGCATCTGGGCTCTATCTTAATCTTAACAAATGTGAACTGTTACCAGTACATAATTGTGCAGTGACCTCAATTTTTCACATTCCAGTGAGAGATTCTGTCAAATATCTTGGTGTTCTTGGAATCTTAAGGCTAAAAGTAGCTTCTAACAGGCGAATTTAGGAGCAACTCAACTAAAATAATGGGCGTGTCAGTCTTAACTTTAGGACTCCTAATTTTTTAAAATAGGAGTTATTCACAAAACATTTTAGGCTTAAAAGTAGCACCCAAGTCTGGGAGACCTTAGAAGTAGTCCAGAGGACTGCTAACTTGCTAAGATCTAGTCACAGCCGAATGTGCTGGAGATGCTAAAAGACAGGGAATTATTAAAACAATGTCAGATGGACGGCAAAGGGTCTGAAGTTGTGGTTGAGTTGGTGAGGGATGCAATAACTTCCCCAACCAACTGTAACAATCCCATAACGCCGGAGTTAAAATGTTTGGCAACACTCCGGTATTGGGCTACGGGGAAAATGCAGCTCTTTGCACAGGACTAGTATTACCTGGGGACCTCTAGTGATTTAGGAATTATCCCACCATGTCTGTGTTTCATGCAGCGCATTCGCACAGGATAAGCGAAGTCTGTTTAAACTCGAATTTACTGACATGATCCCCCGGGTCGATCGCACCAGAGACCTTGCTGGAGCAGCACAATGGTTAGATATGGATATTTTTAATATAACAACTGGTGAGGCTGTTGAAAGATGGAAAAGTGTTCCTTACCACATGCTGCCATGCATGTAATCCATCTAATCATCTTTCGAGATTTCGCTCTTCTGAGCCTCCTGAATTAGTACCCAAAAGGCTGTCAAAACTTTCATTTATAATTCCCAATGTAGCCTCCATAAATCTCGACCAGGAAAAAGGCATAAAAAAGGTGGAAAACACAAAAAACCTTAAGAAAAAACCTAACAGCAAATCACAGAGATGCCGATTCGCACGGGACTAATATTATCACATGACCTCTGTGTTTGGTGAAACATGGTAGGTAATTTGCAGTGTGTGAATTTTTACTTTACAAATTACGTTCATGGCAGATTCGCACGGGATTAAGATCACAGACGACCGCCGCAATTATTACAAATTACTGGAGGTCCCCAGGTTATACTAGTCCCGTTTGTCATCGGAAAAAAAGTTGCATTCCATTAATACACATATTGTCTTTGATGCATGTTACAATATACTGGACATTGTTGCGAAATGGCCTGGATAAACACACAATTCCCGAATTTTAATGGAGAGTGGTTTGATGCAGCTTTTCGAGTAAATGCCGCTTTTATTGGCAATTCACGTTTTTCATCGCAATCTAATAATTTTTATTTGGCCAAAGTGCTTTTGTTTGGGGTGGGGGTGCACTTAATTCTCCTCATAAATACATTTCTTTATGCAAACACTTTTCATAGGCTTTGTCATGGGCTTGTAGGCTACTTCCTTATTTTCACTTCATGCATTGCGCAGCCTAAAAGACTTTTCAATGGGCTGCCCTGTCACTCAACAACCAATCACAGCTGTCACCGCTTTTAAGTGCGTCCTTATAAAATGACGTCATCCATAGCAACAGAGAGTTACTTCTAGTTTAGGAGTTCAGTGTTTTCTTAACTAAAAGTAGGTCTCAGTGGCTTTGTGAATTACTTTTAAGAAACAACTCCTACATAAAAACTTTTAGTCCGATTTAGGAGTAATCCTAATGCTAAGATAAAAGTCTTTGTGAATACGGGCCCTGATTATTAAAAGATAGGAAGCTTCAAATTTGACTCCAATTACTGAAAAAACCCCAAAAGTCCTCAACCACTGGCAACAGAGACTTGTCTCTGAAGGGCAGAGTTCTGCTCACTAAGGCAGAAGGAATTTTGTGACTAACCTATGCTGCTCAGTCATTGTCTGTGAATAATTCCATATGTAAATCTGTTGATAGGATGCTCAGCAACTTCTTATGGAAAAACAAAAAATACACTACGTGCGAAAATCTTTTGTTTTAAATGAATATGACAAAGGTGGTCTAAACTTTATAGACTTCTGCTCTCTAAATGATACGTTTAAAATAATCTGAATTAAACAATATCTAAAAAATCAAACCTCTATTTGGAACTTTATCTCTCACCATGTCTTTTCATATCTAGGTGGCCTAAAATTCATCCTGCTCTGTAATTATAATATTCAGAAAATCCCGCTTAAACTTTCCAACTTTCATCTGCAGGTACTTTTAGCATGGATGCTGATTTACAAGCACAAAAACTGAAGAATGACATTGATGTAAAATGCTCCTTCTGCTAATCTCTTCCTGAAACACGCTCTCATTGATTTTGGTACTGTAAATTTACTCATGAACTGTGGAATGAAATTAAAAAATGCATAGCTGCTTCTATTTTCCCAGACTTTGTGTTATACTATAAAAATGTTTTATTTGGTTATTGTGATCACAGTAGCAAACATGATAACGCTTACTTTCTTGTAAATCTAATTCTACTGCTAGCTAAGTTTCACATTCACAAGTGTAAATTCACAAACAAAAAACAAATTTCTCTGCGTTTATAAAAGAAATGGAACAGTATATCAATGATTTCCCCCTCAAAGAACAAAAAAGCTATCAAAACTCTAAATGTATGCTGTACTTATAAAGTGTTCACGTAAACTGACTACCATACCCTTGCACTTTTTTCCCCCCTCTCTCTCTTTCCTTGTCTTTTTCTTTACCTTCCATGTCTTTTTGTTTACATTTGATTGTAAACGATTTGTTCTGTTTCTGTGATCTCAAGATTACACCAGCATAATTGTATTGTTTATATGCATTTGTATGCGCTGGCAACTTTCAACAATGTTTTGAAAAAAAAAAAAACTGTTCAGCTGTTTTAGAAGCTCCCACTTCAACTCGTACCAGTATATACACACACTTCAAGTTTTCCCTTTTACTTTACTACAATTACATGACACTTGTGTCACCTGTTACATGTATAGGTGGCCAATCTGACGATTTGGATCGTGATCTATCTTGAAGTCGTCTACTGTCTAACCTTGGGCAAACCATAGCATATGGTATATGTTCTTTTGCTTCTGTTTTTTAACTTCACATAACCTCATTGACTAGAAGCAGATGCAACACGAATATACTTATGGAGTGATGTGTCAACTACATAGCTATGCTGACTCCTCATTTACTTAAAGAAGCTCTTCCTTGGATGACATATTGTGAACAATGCAGCTGCGTTTCAGCTAGCAGCATCATAGGCTATTTCAAGTCTGGCTGTTGTCTACAGGGTGTTTCAAATTTGAGAAAAAAGGATTGTGACTAAATAAACATAATATTAGTGTTTGGCCTGATTGCTCAGCCCTCGTTACATGCCACCTGACGCTACAAACTAATTCATTCTCTTTTCATAAACATTTCAAACACTGTTTTACTACTAAAAGTCACACCCAGTGACATCTCCGTAACTTCAATCCCCATCTCAATGTCTTACAATCAAAAAAAGACATAGTCTTCGTATAGATTGATATGGTGATAATGGGGCTGAATTTAGGACAAATTAGTTCTCTCAGAAACTCTACTACCACACACACTTACATGAACAGCCCCTATCTATCTGCATCCAACGAGCTAGACCAGAAGGAGCCTTGGGTGGGTGTTCACATAAACACACACACACACACACACACACACACACACACACACACACACACACACACACACACACACACACAGGAAGAGTCAACCTTGACCCAACAGCAGAGCTGTTGTATGGTCCTCTCTCTCCACTGGTCACAGCAACAGCAACAGACACAATTTCAGCTATAGAACAATATCCAACAACAATAATCCAATTGCCCTTTTCATTCAAAAACAAATCATTTTAATAATAATCACTGTAACTACACATTTGAAATTCATGGCACTGGTGAAAAGGCAAACTTTATTGTGCTAAAGAGTCCTGTAGTAAAGTAGAGAGATTTAAAGGAACTGTGACAGGGAACAGTATTCTTATGGGACTGGCTGATGATTAAGCCATCTGTCTCCAGAAATACAGTCAAACAATCATTTCACACACACTCCAGAGAACAGCCTCGTCAAACCAAAGATGTCAATCTGGACCAGATTCATTTCACCACAGCCCGTCTGACTCTGCTGAGTGTAAGTGAAAGTCCCACCAGTTCTCTCAGGTTACAGGTCAGGCTGACACACTGCTGGAACACTGGCAAGGAGAATACTGGTCCATCTACGGAACAGGTTTCTCTATTGGCTGCCCTGAACACAACAGGTGTACTGATAACCTATCGACTGGCTGGCCAACACGCACCTCACAGCCTTAACGCAGCTCGTCACACATCTCAGGCAGATTTAAAATGACGCATGTGTACACTACGAACATCGACAACAACATCGTTCAACAAACTTAGTTCGCGTTATGGCGAAGTTACTAAATGTTACCCAACATAACGTCACACACGTAAAGTGTCACTTACTCCGACATTTTCGCTCTTGCTCGGGTAAGAGGTCAGTCTTCCGCCGCCTTTCACCGGCATCTTGCTTCTCCTCGAGTCGACTTCACAGGCGCTTTGTCGTGGCAGTCGAACCCAACGCCGTGTAGATGTTTAGCCAGTGTTAGCGAAGTCTCTAGTTTCTGTAATGAGACATGTCTTCGTGACACCAGTCCAGCTCCGCCCTCGTCGCAGACAGGCAGGCTGGTGTTCCTCCGGGTGGACACAAAGAGGGAGGTCCGTTCAAGCAGCACAACAACTGTGGGCTAACGCCGCTGCTACGACAGCACAACCATCATGGAGAAGCACATTTCCTTCCTTCACTGGAATCGTGTAGTGTATGTTTCGCTGGCAGAAGCAACACTTCCAGTGAGAGTGTGTTACACAGCGGCCCGGCGCTCCATAGCTGTGGAGATGTCGATGTACACACTGTCACCATAGAGCCGATAGTAAGCCATCACACAGTGTATGGGTGTACAGTAATGGTGCGTTCCATTGCAAGTCGGAAGTGGGAATTTCCTTGTCGGTCTTCCTGACTTCCAGTGTATAAGCGTCCCGGTGGATCTGTGCTGAAAAACATGGATGCTCCAGGCAAACGGGTGTTTGAATGGCAAATCTACGAACAAGGCAAGCGGTTACAGCAGCTGGTTCAAGCAGAAGTATCGGTACGGATCAAATTACCACTTAGAGTACTAAAGTGGCCTTAAATAACTTGAGTCGTGAGGAACTTATGAAAGAAAAAAGACAAGCACACCACAATCTTTGATTGGACAAGACTCTGACTGATTTGATCATTTCAACCACAAATGAGTTTATTTTATTTATTTCATTAATTAGAGATGAAGAGACATCTGTATATATATATTTGTGATAAAAATGCCACATACACCAGGGCAATATCCCCAATTTGTATTTTTCAAGTGTTAACATTAAAATATTATTAACCTCTCATGTTAGAATGATAGTGTTTGCTTGTAGTTTCCTATATCATATGTTTATGTTATGCCAAAAAGTAAATATAGTGAGTGTCAAAATGTGTCAAGTCCAGTGTGTCCCCACATCTAGCTCTGCCCAATCACATGAAGGCAGTAAGATTAATCTGTCAACGCAATTCTAAAGCCATGCCCCTGCTGCAACTGTGGTCATTAGGCTGCTTTCAACAGTCATGTGTGGTAGCAGTAATAGAGTAACAGAGCGCAAGCAGACCTCACAGCTGGCTTGATGACCATGTATGTATCCTAAAGTTGCATTTGCCATGGAGGTTATTTCGTGTAATAATCTAAAATCAATTGAAAAATACCATTCTGTCGAGGGAACAATGGAGTTTCTTACTTATAGGTAAGTCTACAGAAATACATCATCCCTGCAGGACTAAACTGTATGATTTATCTTATCTAGCAACCTTGTTGTGTATCAAAGTGTTTGTCTTTGGGAGATTTTGACATGAGTCTGGTGCTTGAGGAATAGGCAAGGAGTCACCAAAATACCAAGGAATTTTGCAGAAAATTCTGATTGAAAAGAATTTATATGAATATGAAAATATTTTGCAGGTGTTGTGCTGCTGCCAGTGGGATTGGAAAAGAACATTCTAGCCTCTACTTGCTGGGACTTTGTCAGAAATACTGTAGGATATTCACAAAGTTAAAGCAGCCATCAGAAAAACAACAGTCAACTGACGTAATCCATCACAATCAATTATAATATTAACTGCATGTTCAGTCCATCATTTTCAATACAGTCTCCCTCCCAGCTTTTCTCCTGTCTTTTCAGAAGCCATTTTTTCTGCTTTGTATAAAAAGGGCAAAGATCCAACTTCATGTGAAGGATACAGATCTATCAGCTTGCTTTGTAATGATTTAAAATGACTTCTCCCACCAATCACCCCACAGCCATCTACAAAAGTTCTCTGCTATCATCGGCCTCATCAGGGACGGGGACGACAGAGCCTACTGAGAGCTTATTAAGGACTTTGTAGACCGGTGGCAGTGCAACCACCTCCAGCTCAACACCGGGAAGACCAAAGAGCCGGTGATGGATTTCTGCAGGCACAAACAACCCTGCACACAGGTGAACTCCCAGGTAACAGACATTGAGAAGGTGACATCTTACAAGTACCTGACGAACTTATCAAGAAGGCCAGCTACATTCTGGGATGTAGCTTCTTGTACCCTTCTTGACTCAATGCAGGTGGTGGGAGAGAGCAGGATGATGGACAAGCTGTCATCACTGCTGGTGCAGGAGTCCCACCCCCTGCAGGACACTATCTCAGCACTGGGCAGCTCAGGTCCTTCCTTCCTGCTGCTGTCTGACTGTACAACCAACACTGCTCCCAGTAGCATACATCTGCATACATTTTTTATATGTACACACATATTTATTATCACTTGTAAATACACTGCCACACTGTTATGTTCATATGTATATAGGAGTTTATTCTTTCTATTCTATTTCTTACCTTTTTAATTATTTTGTTTATTTTTCACTATTGCTCTTGTTATTTTTAAATCACTACTGTCCTTTTTCTGCTGGAGCTACCTATACCATGCAGTTAGTACATTTTGGTTTGTATTTGGTAAATACATTTGCAGTTTTTTCATAGATAGTCAAAACTTCTTTCTGTGTTCTCTCTCCTCTCCACCTCTCTCTCTACAGGGCTGCCTGCCCCCAAGTCCTCTTCTCCCAGATTATTCTGAGCCTAACAGCTACTGATAGCTGCCAGCTGCATTTCCAGCAGGCCCAAAGAACTTCTTCTCACAGAAGCATAGAGTTCTCAACGGGTCGGGCCAGCCCGACAAACCCGACCGCTATGAAGTCGGACACTCTCCACGTAATGGGAACAGAAAGGGCTAATAAGAGTGGATGGTACAGATAACACTTCAGTTGAACCTGTGTTGTCTGTTTGAAAAATACAGTAGTTAACCACTTCTCTATCATCACCACAAGTAGGGTGACAGAACTGGGCAATTTAATGACGACATCATCATCACATAATTGTAACACTGTACATATTATCTGTTTATTTTTACTTTTTTAAATATACTTACATTGCACTAATGCCTTGTACTTTTTACTTGTTCTTCTTACTCTATTTATGTTGTGTAAATCACCGGATGCTGCTAAATTTCGTTGTACACTGTGCAATGACAATAAAAGGATATATACGTCATATACGTCAGCATAGATGAGAGCCAATTAGGGCAAAGTCCTGACGTCATGAAGGTGGGCCTAGGATCGCGCAGTACCTGGAGAGCAACTGCTCAACTACTCTGCAGCCGCCTTGCTCCTGCGATAACTTAAGGTCATGTGACATCGAATGTGGAGCAGAAACCACTCCCATCATGGATACATTTTAAACAGCATGCATCACGATTTAGGCAGCGCTGTGTGGTCTTGAAGTCACCTAATGAAACAAGTGGTGATCCACCATCTTGTATCTGAGCCTAACCCTTCAATTAGCCATCTTGTAGTCCCCTTTGATCAGCCACTTTGTTTGTAGTCTTTGTTAATGCCAGGCGGCATGGCATTTTGAACCCTAGACACTATTTACCTTTTCCTTTTGAAAAGAATGCATGTTTAAACAAGTCTAACTGTATGCATCTCCTTTATGTTGAATCTTTTTTGTATCATATATGTTGAACAAAAAATAAGTAAAAACCAAACCAAAAAACTGCAAATTGTGATCTCACCCCTGCCGTGTGTTATTGCGTGTGTGTTATTTGTGTGTGTGTGTGTGTGTTGAGGGTGGGGGGTGGTGGGGGGGGGCACCACGCTTTAGACAAAGCCTTCCTTTCAGAGCCGATCCCAGCAGCTGAGAGCCACAATCAGACTCACTGTCAGTCATAGAGAAGCAGCAACATCTAGAGGTTACTGAGGGAAACACACCAAACTGCAGGATGAGAGAAAGCAGTGGAGTTGCCATGTCCAATTACAACAGGACAGCAATATTATCATTAGAACATAATAATACTATAATTTTGAGGCAGCAGTTAAGCTAACATTTAACTTTTTGACACATACCAAGCATCACGTGAAAAATCTTTTTGAAGGAATTTACAAATACACGTCTGTAATCAACTTGTGAAAAAATTCATTCATATGTAAAAAGGATTTAAAATTTTCACATGTTAAAGTTTGTGTTGATATGTGAAAATAGTCATTCACATTTTAAAATACTCAATTTAGATTACTGTTATTGTTATTACCGATGGTATGTATTATTAGTCCCCACAATTACCATTTAAACTGTGAACTAATGTGGTCTCATTATCTACTATCCAGATTTGCGCTCCATGATATCTCAGTGAATAGTTAAAGTCACCAGTCTTAAGTATAAATTTGTTGTAGTGTTAAACTCTAATGATGGACCTTTCATAATAATGGGGATTTAAAAAATAAAAGTTGTCCTAAGGGTGAAAGACAATGCAGTCATTCAAATCAAAAAGGTTTATCAAAAGGTCCGCTTTGACAAATATTTGAATGTATTATAATATTTGGATCACAGCGTTACCAACATGTTTACTTCAAGAGATATGTTATCAAGACATAACATTGTCATGATGTAATGACATTGTTTGTAGTAAGCACCTGCATTAAATCTGATTAATTTTGTATTTATGACAGTGTTGTTGCAATCAGAAACTGTGTGCAAATATCTACATGATGTTATTTTAACTGATAAACAGAAGAATGATGTCACATGAGATGGGCACTAAAGTGTAGCATTCGGACAGAGGGTGAATAGTGCTGCAGCAATCAACAGTACTAGAAAAGAAAGCATGTAAACATTTTCGTCACCATAAAAAGTAGTACATTTTTTAAAAAAAATTTCTAAAGCAACAGTTAGAATGTTTTGGATTTAGCAATAATATGCTAAATTAGAGAAGGCAAGTTCTGAAGAACTTGCGGTTGTGAATGCTCCCTGTTGACCAGCTGAAGCTTGTTGAAAAACTAAGGCGGCTTGGTGGCTTCAACTTCATTTGAAGTCTCATCTGAAGAGAATGAAGCTTTGTCATAGTTGGGTGAGAATGAAGCATTAAAAATATATAGAGTTTGACGAGATGTTACAGTGAGAATGATTCAAAGACCCTGAATCGGCCTGAGAAATTCAATAAATCTCAATGTATCGATGATTGGGAATATTTAAATAAATTTAAAGTTCCTGGCTTGAATGAAAAAATAATAGTTAAATACAATTGAAATGTTGGGAATTATACTGTGTGTGCGTGCGTGCGTGCGTGCATGCGTGCGTGTGTGTGTATTAAACTGACTCATTGATAAATCTGTCTCTGTGTGATGGCCCAGTTGACCTCGGTTGTCACGGTGATGGTAACTGGGTTGGTCCTGGTAATGGACTGTGAGAGTTGATATAACAGTGATTTTAGCTGAGGCTCACCTCACATTAACATGGTTCTCTGTGCAAAACAGTAACTGCTATCACTCAAAAAATGATATGGTAGAACTATGAGAGTCTTGTGAGCACTTTGCGAAGGTTTTATGTGTGTATGGTCAAAAATGTGTCTTGTGGAGCAGTTTAGAAAAATGGAGGTGTTTGTCTGCCTCCAGATATTTTTCCTCTCAGTTTAATAGGACTTAATGCAGCAGTTGGTCGGTGCTCCTGTCAGTTAAACGCTCACCAAGCCAAAAGTTTTTCTTAGATTGCCTTCAGAGATCCACTGTAACACCAGCACAAGTGTACCTACAAGCTGATATCATTATGTTTCTGATGGAGCGAAAATTGTGGAAGGGAGGGCGAGTTGAAGACGAGATTTTCTGAATTTTTTGCAGCTCCTCCCCACTGTGTCAGTTGGCTCCTTCACTCTGGCTCTAGCATTCCACCCCATTCACACCAATGCAAACATCTCAAAGTGGCTGAAAAGTTACCAATGTTTGAACTGCAACTGTGCAAAAAGTATGAATGCTGTGAAGAAGTTGATTCATTCATCTTTGTGAACGTTTCACAGTTTGAAGGGTGTTTCTATCTAAAAGTGTGAATGACTAGATGAGCCTAGAAAATGCTTGAAAAAGTGTGAAAATTGAGGATTTCTGAAGATTCCGTAATCTGCTTGAATGGGAAATAATGGGCAAAAAACATCAAATATCTCTGAAATTATGAACGATATCAATTAGAAAAATAGATGCAATTGATTCCCAGTTGAAATGAATATTTTGGTATTTGAATGGAGTGAATACATTGCAAAATGTTGAAGGAATTAAGGGCAAAACTTTCTGACCAGGAAGATATAATAAGCTGACAAAAAAAGACAGGCACTCCTGACTTCTTTCTATGACTCTGTGGTGGCATCAGCCATTTTCTATGGAGTAGTCTGCTGGAGCAGCAGCATCTCATCAGCAGGCAGAAGGAGACTTGATAAACTCATCAAGAAGGCCAGCTCCATCCTGGGATGCCCTCTTGACTCAGTGCAGGTGGTGGGAGAGAGCAGGATGATGGACAAGCTGACATCACTGCTGGTGCAGGAGTCCCGCCCCCTGCAGGACACTATCTCAGCACTGGGCAGCTCCTTCAGCAACAGACTGATACACCCTAAGTGTGTGAAGGAGAGGTATCACAGGTCCTTCCTTCCTGCTGCTGTCAGACTGTACAACCAGAACTGCTCCCAGCAGACCTCACTCTGTACTGGCAATACCACTACACAAAACTCATTTCTGGTTTGCACTATCTGGTAAAACATTTTCACTACACATATTTATTATATGTATTTTTAAAAAAAAAAAAAAAAAAAAAAAAAAAATCACTACCACACTGTTCATTTTTAATAATCATTAATTTTGTACAATATCATGTCCATTTGTATAAACAAGTTGTATTCTATTTACTTCTATTTACTTTTTAAATGTATTGGTTATTTTTTTTTACTACTGTTATTGTTTTTTTGTAACATTCTGCCCCTTGGCTGCTGTGACACACAAATTTCCCTGTTTTTAGGACACTAGAGGAATACTGATTCTGATAATAGTAAAAAATAAACAATATAATCAAAAGGTAAGAATAGAATAGACTTCTATATACATAATCATAATATTTTACAATATGTAAATGTAATTACAAGCAGTGCAGCAGTGTATTGTTATTTACAAATAATACATATGGGTTTTAAAAAAATGGCCAGGTGCAAAGTACAAAACAAAAATGTTAGTTAGAAGTTAGTTGTGTATAGATTACATGATAGTATCACAGGACTCAAAATCTAAAAAATACTGAATGTCACTTTGCCATAATTTAATATTTTTTCTGTTTCTGTTTCACTCAATACCTTGCCTTTTTGGTTCCAAAGTTTAATTAGATTGTGTGAACAAATCACAATGTGCATGAAGATAGGCAGATAAACATTTATTTGTACAACCTTGTTTTAACATGTTTGTGTGTGTCTAACATGTCTTACATATATGTTTATCAAGTCCAAAATTACCAAATATAACAATTAAGAGAGGAGCTAAAAGAGAACAAAGATGTGTAGAATATAGATACACTGTATACTAATATATGTTTGTCATTTATGTTGTTAAAAGGTTTAGTCATTGGAGTGACAATGTATACTCATAATTTGATCCATGCATCTGTAAATATGGAGAAATATCTTCCACTATAATGGAGTTCAATACAGCAGCACTCAATATATAATTCAATGTACACATTCAATGTTAACAAAAACGTGACATTATAAACTTGAACAGCTATATCTAATAGATTGGCCATTGAATGTATGCAATATATAACTATTTTTACTCTGTTTACAGAGAGTCAAAGGCTAGCATTGCCCCCTGTAGATTTAATTAATATGTGATTGACATTCCTGCAGTTCTATCACAACGTCCGTCCCTACAATAATATATTGGCAAACCTAATTCTCGTTGATGGGTACCTTGTGTCAGATAGCTTGCAACCTTAATCAAACGGTTCTGTCCACAGAGTAGAATAGTTGATTTAAGGTGATTTAAGGCATGATTCTCCTGGATGCCAAAAGCAAATAAGGAAATCAGCTTCAAAGACTTGAATATTATAAGCGTGCTTTTACTCACACCAGAATTATAATTATTTTACCCTCTAAGTGATCATTGGCAGACAAATATTTTAAACTGCCACCCCTTGGGCCAAAACCTAAGGTGGTAAGGGAAAAGTCTATTTGAAAGCATACACCAACATACAAAAACTGAAATAAGAAAAAAGGAAATAGTGCACATAAATGTAAAGTGAATATAGAATTTTGAGTTTGTCTTTTGACTCAGTTTTCTGTTGTTGCTGAGTGTGGTGTTAAAGCTGCAGAACAGCAGACTAAGTTAACAGTAAGGTCAGCATTTATAAGTTTGTTTCCAGAGCATATGAAATACTGAACACGCCAGCAAAAATGACCAGACATTTAAAACGGATCATTTGTAAAGACAGTCTTACTTCGGTAATGGGAATTCCCTTCATGTCTTCGCATTGAGCTAACAGCCTACACAGTCTACCTACAATATAACGTTATAATGGAGATAAAAGTTTTAGCTGAAGTTCAAAAGGAGGACCACACCTAAATCACACCCCCTCCTGTCATTTGCCTATATAAACCTCATCGTGCTTCATGCCTGCCTCTTTCTTGTTCATGCAATATCGAACCCTATCGCTTGTAAGAAAACCGCATTGCAGTCTCAAGTCATTAAAAACTTGGACTCACCCATGGATTGCTCCAATATGGACCTCCTGTCCCTCAGTCCCTCTGATGGGGACCTCTTCAGCTTGGCTCCGGTCTCAGTCTCAATCTCAGCAAAGCCCAGAACCGTAACACTCTTACACACAAGAAGGTTGTAAATCATAACAACCCTCACTCAGGTAGATGCTGCAGTAGTTCTCTTATGTGTGATGTCATCATGCTTTCCAAAGCACCTCGGTTGCCAGCTCTACACTAACAACAAATAACTTATTCAATCACACCACATGAAATGTGATCAATTGCACCGGCTGCTAGGTTCACATAACATGTCTCATCCTTCCAACAGCCTCTCCCTAACTCTACTGTTACCAGGTTGCCAGCTCCTCTCCCCATTACATCCTCTTTGCAACAACCTCTATCTCTCCCTGTTGGCACCGGGTTGCCATTTCCTCTCCCCACTACCGTGTCTTTTTCATAATAACCTTCTTAAGCGTGTTCTGAACCATGCACTTTTCTTTTTAATATTAGTATGCTATGCAGCATCCCTTACAAAGTACATACTGTTGCATGCACTGGGACACACTACTTTGTTGTGAAAGTGCGCCTTTCTACTGTCACCGAGTTGCCAGTTCTCCTGGCCTTCACCTCTCCTCTACAGCAACCACTTCCGCTTCTTGTTGCCACCAGGTTGGCACCTAGCAGCACCTAGCAGAGAGAAACATGAGGGACAGGCAGCCATGTTTCCCAAGTTTCTCTCTGCAGCCCATCAGCCATCCTTGTTGCACCATTTACAATTCCTCCACATGCACCTTTCCCACTGACAAGAAACATTTGGTTTCCCTTGGCTTCAGAAATCCATCTAGCAACCTGTTCTAATCTTGGCATACCTTAGACAGCAAATCCAGTGAGTACATCTACCTAGCTGGGCCACTTTTCCCTCCCTAAACCAAATTTCTCAACATCCACGAAGGCATACTCATCATGTGTGCTAAAGTCCCAAATTCACTCTAATGGCTCAGAGTCTTGGAGGTTTCTCTCTAAATAGAGATTTTTCCTGTCCAGCTTACCCAGCTCATGGACAGAAGTTCAATGATTTCCTGACTCTAGTCCTTGAACTGATGTTGAACAAATCTAGTAAATCTACACCAAGTAAATCCATTTCTATTCACTTCGACAACGTCGACTCAAAACATCTCGTCCCACTGCTTCGATACCCTACGTTCTAGCCTTCTGCCTCGCAATCTAGCCCATACTACAGAGTTGACATTCCCATCAGCCTTCTTTGGTTTCCTTTGGTGCATAAAATTCACCCCACTGATTGCTAAATTCAATCCTTATCTCTATCCCTTCGTGTCTGACCTTCACTTCATCTCAGAGGACTGCCTCTCCTCTTGTGAGACTTAGGTCATGTCTTTGCACACCGTAAAATGTGTGGAGTTAAATTTTCTTCGAAAAAGCTTGATAACAATTTCCAAATGTAAATTCTTAGGTAGTAATGTAAAGGTTAATTCTACTTGTAATTAAGAATTGCTATGACAAGTACTCATCAATTGTCTTCAATTTTATTCACTGATTCAAACTTGTACTTTCTTAAATAAGGCTACTATGAAACACAAGAGATGCTTTCAAACTATAGAGTTTTTTACATATTTTCCAGCACACAGCACACAGTCAAATGCATTAACAGACAAATACTGAATCTAAATTGATGCAAATATAAGTACCTGTTGCAGCATTTTTTTAGTGGCTTAGTTTGAGCAAAGGCAAAACATTTTTAAAATAAAAAACTTGGCCCCTCTTCTTATTCTCAAAATAGTATCTAAAAACATTTAAGGCTTGAGGAGAAGATTTTCAGAGATCAACTTAAATGCACCACAGACACATTTTGTGATTACACTTGACAACTGACAAGTATAATTTTAAAGGTGGGACATTAAGAAACATAAAGTACAGGGTTAGGTTTAGCTTTAGGTTTTAGACAATGGTTTAACAAAAAGGTCTATGGTAGCCCTGACAGCTCAACGCACGGCAGCTTGAGGAAACAGAAATAAACAAAATGCAAGTAAATAAAGAAGGTATCTTCACCAATTTGACAAAACAGTGGCAACATTTGCAAAAAGAGAAAACTTAAACAAATACAGAAACACCTCAAGTGTCAAATTGTTGAAGATGCTTCCTTAATGTCATTGTGTTTTGTTTGCGTTTTCTTATATTGCAGGCCATTGAGCTCTCAGGACAACTGTAAGCTTATTTTGTTATCATGATCCAATCTGCAATGCTTCCACACATGAACATATGACCATACCTCCAAACAAGGGCGTCGGAACCAGGGGGATGGGAGGGGACGTAATGTGCATTTGACCCACTCAAAAATTATACCACTGAGGAGAACAATATTTGATTTTTAAATCTTTAACTTACTTGCTTTTATTTTAAAGCACAACATCTTGTCACCGGCCTGCCCCCTCAACGGCTCGGTTTGGAAAAGCGGGCAGGTGGCAACAGGTCAGAGGTTAAGATGAAGACAGCAGCAGCTCAGTTTGAGGGATTTCTTTCTCATGGGGATGAAAAGTAAGAAAGGAAATCTGAGTTGGTAACAATTTTGTCCGGGAGGACAATTATATTTTCTGTCTAACATTAGACTTGTTGAGCTAAGCTGATGTTGTGATTCAACTTCTAACTAGTTCACTCTTGCTAGGTAAATGTTGTTACTATAAACGTTACTAGCCAGCATTGGCTGTTGAAAATATGGTGGACTCTCCATAACGGACAAAAGCGATTTGACTCTAAAAACAGTATTTGAGATGGTTGTAAAAGAACATGATTTTTCTAACTTAACCTATGTAACTTGAAGACAAGTAACGTTACACATCTCCCACATCTAGAAAGGAGTTAGTATGTCTGTGTGTTTTCTTGACATTCCCATCAGTATTTTTCTATACTTTATTCATTTCCACTGCTTTCATATTAGAGATCAGATGAAGCTCACCTGGAAGCTAACACTGGTGAGGGTGATGCAGGGAGAGCCAGAACTGCCGAGTTGCAGGTAGGTGCTGTATGAAGTGTGAGGTGATTTTAGTTTGTTGATCATGAAAGGAAGGTTTGAACATGATAAGAATTGAACACGGTTGAATTTAAACAATAATATGACCAAACATAATTTTAATATTGCACAAGCTTTCACATCAGTATTTTTCTATACCATATTCATCTAACCTTAAAGGTTAGGGAGCTTGTAGTAATTGCAGGCTCGTCGCATTGTGTGACATTGTGGCTGTGTCTCAATTCAGGGGCTGCACACTTCAAGGACCCGCCTTTTGTTTCCTCAAAGGAGTGTACTTTGGTGCAGCCTGCAGGCCGCGTCAACTTTTGCTAAATAGAACAGTCTACCTTTTGGAGCATTTCCAGATGTTCCCCTCCCCTATCCATATGTCACTATTTATGCAGCCCAGGTCTTTGAAACTGGCAAGAAGAGTAAAGTTTGACTGTCCAATATGTTTGAGTTGCAGGAATTCCCGATTACCTTTTTAATCCTCCGCATTTGGGGGAAGAGGAGAAGCTGTTTATCTGGTTTATCTCAGGCTGAGAGGACCGTGGCGAGGTAAACCTGTTATTGACCCCACAGTAATGTTATCATTATTATCATTATTAGCTAGCTAAGAGTTTGGGGTCATTAACATACTCATACATTACGTTAATGCTCACATATGAACTGTTTATCACCACATATGGTTTTATTTTAATCTTAAAGGCATTATTCCTATTTAAAGTGTTTGGTAGATAGGATTGTTTGTTGTAATTTGTTATTATTATAATTAGTTTGTGAAATTATAATTCTTGCTTCTTTCCTTAAACATTCTTAAAGACATGGCAGCTGTGGATGGAGTCAGAACTGCAGACCTAGTTGATGGACGATGTGGTAGACAGAGGACACTGGACCCCCAAACACCCTGAGTACCGAACCAGATGATGTCCCACTGACACCATCCAGCCCAGCAGCACTGCAGGGACTCCTGCTCAGCCTGCTACTGTCCATCATCTGTAACTGTTTTAATGTTGTTTTTAATGATGATTGTTTTTGTTTATAGTGAATGATAATCTGTAAATAGTTATTTATGCTGTGATTGTGTAAATAGTCGTAAATGTTAAGACTTTAATAATAAAAGAAAACATTCAATCCCTTGCTGTCCCTGGAAAGTAGCACTTGATGCCGTTTGCTGTTATAAATTGTACTAAAGTTGTAAATACTAAACAGAATAGACATCTTGTAACAATAGAACAATATTTTATTTCATGAATAACATAAAATGAACAATTATGAACAAATGATTTAAAAGAACGCATACATTAACTAAATAACAACAGCTATAATGTAAGGATTGTCCTCTGGAGCAGAGAAGAGTCTCTCCATCCTTTCTGCAGCCTCATGTCCTCCTTCATCCTCCTCCTCCTCTTCCTTCTGGGCCCTGGCTTTCCTCCTCCTCCTCCTCCTCCTCCTCGGCCCTGGCTGGCTCTCGTCCTCATTGTCATCATCCTCCTCCTCCTGGTCACTTGGCCCTGGTGTGTCCTCAGGGATGGAGGCGTTAGGACAGGAGGGCAGTGGAAGGCCTCTGTCCTAACACCTCAGCCATGAGGATAAACCAGGACGCAGTAGCAGCGCTGGGCCTCCTGCTGACCCCCTCTCCTGTCCCTGGATATTAGCAATCCTAAGGCAGTGGTGATCAGTCACGTCAGCAATTTCCAGCAAATTATGCATTGACTTGCATGGGTAAAACAAATGTAGTATCCACATCATCATTCACACCTGCAGCTACTTTGTACTTGTTCTTTAAATAGTCTTACTTGTTTCTGGCCTGCTGGGCTCGACCTTCCTCTGCAGGCCCATTGTTTCCAGAAATGTTCTGAACACAGAGAGAAGCAAGAGAAAAGGTCAACACAAGATGGCATAAACACAGGGATGCAAAGACTTGTGACATCAGGACAGACACATGGGCTATTTATTATTTATTGATGCATTATTTCCATCCAGCTGCTGAATGTTTCGCCCTGTGAGCAAATGTTGTTCTGACCTCGGACAGTGATGAAGCTCTCTGTTTGCTCCCTAAAACACAATGAAATGTGAAAGACGTTTTGTGTTATGTCAACAGACAAAAGGGTTCTAATACAGCAAACATATAATCATAATAAGGATAATCATAAACTTAGCTCTTTATTCAAACGTTTTACTAGACTTTATAGTTTACATAGTCTGGAAATAAAGCAACCACAGCCTGATCTGAATCTGTTCATCTTGGTCCATTTATGTACATTAAGTAAAAATAGTCTATAACATCTCCACAGTCAAATTAAGATATAAGATATACATCTGAACGTCTAATGTTTGAAAGTGAAGGCTTTTAAAGCTTTATTTCCAAAGGCATCAAGCTGATTACCAACTTATTTTAACTGACAAGTAAGTTTAACATATATCGCGTTGGATGTTCAAAGGAGTAAAAACCGAGTATCGACCCAATACTTACATTTAAATGCGAGCTCTGCACCACTTGATGTCCCCATTATTTATATATTTATTTCTTCTCTTCGGGCACGCAATGAATCTTGGGATATGTGAGACCACAAAGGGTAGCAGCGGTGCACACTCCAAAAACAGGTAAAAGGACAGCGCATTTGTGGGATCATTCTGAGAACTTTTTGAATTGGGACACCCTTTGCCACGGCATAGTGATGTAATCCCACTTCAAATGCACACTTGAAGTGTGCAGACCCTGAATTGGGACACAGCAAGTGACAGTTTTCTTTTTAGGGTGTTCGGAGCAGGGACAGACAGCTGAGAGACACTGAAGTCAGGGGACAGAGGACAGAATCATATCAGCCACACCCAAAATTAATTGATACTCACAGCATTTGCTGTAAAATCAGAGCCCGTCTTTATCACTTCTGGGTTAACAAATTGGAAAAAAGCTACTGAAATATTTAAAGCACATGAAAGTATTCATACACACTGTCATGCTGTCTCTGTGACTACACAAGAAAATCACCCTGTAAATGCACAGTTGTCCAGTGCTTTGGCAAATCAACAAGTAGACAACAGGCACTGTCTGGGGAAAATTGTGGGTTCAATCAAATATTTGACACGACAGGGACAGGCCTTGAGAGGACATGAGGATAAAAACAGCATTTTTTTTTATCAACTTTTGAAAGACAAGGCAGAGGATGATGTCCTTTTAGCCAAATGGTTGCAGAGGTCCCAGAAAGAGTATATCAGTCCACAGATCCAGAATGAAACTCTGTCTACAATGAGCAACAATTTTGTTAGTGGAATAGCTGATACAATCAGAGATCTACCTGTTCTTCAGTATGCAGTTATTATGGACACAAGGCATTTCCTGGCAAGAACAAGAAAGTATTTGCCTGTGGTATGTTGACAATGACCTGATGCCCGATGAAGAGTTCATTGGTTTGTATTCAGTTTCTAAAACAACAGGAAAGAGCCTTGCTGGTGTAGTTAAAGATGTGCTGCTGATATTAAACTTACCAAGGCATGGTTTACAAGGTCAAACTTACAACGGGGCAGCTAACATGGCTGGGAAGCATGCTGGTGCACAGGCACTGATAGAACAAGAGCAGCCACTAGCACTTTCCGTTCATTGTGAAGCCCACTGTACTAAGAGACTCATTAGATTGTGTCAACCAGCTTGGAGTCCTTTTGTCTCATCCAGGGAAGTTTAAGGTGATCCATGCAGCAATAGCACATGCAGAGAATCCATCATGCGCTGCAATAAAACCCCTGTGTCCCACAAGATGACAGTAGGGGGCGAAACAATCACAGCTGTTTTGTCACAGTATGGGTCAGTGCTGGCTTGCTTGCAGGAGATGGCTTGTGGTGCCTCAAATACTGCCTCTACTGCTTGTGGCCTGCTAGGGCAGTTTAGGAAAGGCAAAACAGTTTTGGGTCTCATTCTTGCCTCACCAGTGATTTGTGAGCTTGAATGCCTGAACATGTCTTTTCAGAAGAGAACTGAAACCATTGCTGGCATGAGGGCTGCTGTCCAAGTTGTTAGGACCTCACTCAAGGCCAAAAAAATGAGGCAAGTTTCAAAACACTGAAGAGGCAGGTGTTAACTCCATTACCATTCCAAGGACCGGACCGCCCCCCAGGCATGGACTGGCCATCTGGCATACTGGGCAATGCCCGGTGGGCCAGCGCACATTTTCGGGCCAGACTGTAATAATTTAATCAAAAAAGTATATTATAAATATTTTTTATTGACCGCAGCAGCCCATTGGTTGATTTTCTTGAAGGACATTGGGCTAATCCAATGAAATCTCTCGGCCCTCCTCTTTTCTTTTCCCAGTGCACAGTTTAGAGGGGGCGGCCCATTGGTCCATCTTCATTATAGACAGTGGACTGAACAGTATATAATCAGTACTTTAGTAATGATGCATGAACACATACACAGCCATTCAGTAGCCTAACTATAATGTGCAGCAATCTGAGTTTATCCAAAAAAATAAAAAATTCACTGTCTGTGGTTCCACCCAGTGGCAATAATTTGATTTGCAAGAATCTACCGCTCTGAATCAAAACCAAGGAAAGGGTCTGAGAAGTGTCAGTCATTAGCCCTTTTTAGATAGAAAAGGTGGCACGTTGCTCCAAGGTAAGGGCAGCAATGTGCCGGCCTGTCTTTCTAAAACAGAGGCATAATATTCCTCCTTTTCCAAAAGCCGCCTCTGAGGTAGGCGTAAACATGTGACATGACGTGAAGCTCGAAGTCGGGCTGTGAACAGTGACAATGAATTTGTCTTCAAAATAAGAGCTTTACATTGCACCCCATTGGAGTTTAGAACTGGGTTCTTAGCGGGGGGCTTTTAATTTGAAAGTAGCAACACTTCCTAGCTTGCTGCTACAACAACAAGCGGACACAATCAAACAGCTACAGAGACAGAGGAGATGTTAACATCTCCTGGATCTCAGCGCTGTCTAGTTGCTCATCTTAATGTCCGCGGATGAAGTGATGGACTGACTGAATTTTGGCACTCCAAAAATCTGCTAGTTATAACCAGACAATCTTTTTTGCTAGCTAAAAAAACACATTTTGTTTCATATTTCGGTCAAAGTAAATGCTTTCAACATCAAACTTTAGTCAATTGTTCCTGAAGTCATCCAGAGGCTCTGTGCCAAATTTGGTGCAAATTGGCCTATAGGTGGCACTATAACAGATGTAAATGCATTTTTGCCTTTAACTTCCACATTTTAAAGAACACATTCATAAACATCATATTCATGTATTTCCCAAACAGAGCTAGGTTTTCTAACATAGGCCCCACCGACTTCTCCTACTTTTCCTTTATTAAGTCACCACACACTAAATAAATGCATTTTTCCTTGTCACTCTCATTTTTTGTTGCAATAATAGAATTCCCCGAGCCTGTCATCCTTTGGGGCAAACTTCCATGGGCTCTGCGGTGCATGGGGTCCTGGCCCCCATTATATATATATTTCTGTTTTTAAGGAAAACATAAGTGTTTGAACCCCCCCTCCCAACGGTAAACTTGGTTGCGCCCATCTAGTGGCGTCAGTGGTTGGATGAAGGCGTTGCATCACCCCCACTTTTACAACAAGGTGATTTCATCCCCCCTACTTTTTCTAAGGTATTAAACCATTTGCCCGCCCTCGCGGTGTACCAGCATACTGAAATGGAGCGCACCTCAATACGCTGAGTAGCTCCCCCATACATGAAAACCCATTCAAGGTCAAGTTAGAGTGATTGACAGCCATTTGACCAAACCCACTAGTCCCAGCCACTGTAGAATTTTGTCTGTAAATAACTCTTTCTTGCTTTGTGGCATGTCAGCTAATATTAAGCAAGCCAGGTGGCAAACAACTAGGCCAAGCCAAGTAAGCCAGGCAAAGTTGGTAACTGACATAGTTTTCTAGAAACATTCACTTATTTTGATATTATTCAACATTATTATTCTTTTTGCCAAAAAGGAAGAGGCAGCAGAAGATTTACTTCTTTTTCAAGTCAAGTTGTCATGTAAGTGGAGTTATGTGACAGGAGTACATTCATATTCTTGCATCAATGTAATGTAGGTGTTCATTTATGTAATTTAAGGCTATTTGTTGGAACTTAATACCATCTTTTCAATGAAGAAAATCTTCTACATCAACTCATCCCTGTAACTGCTCTCAGAAGCTAGAAAACAATAGAAATGAAGACAATGACATGGAATAAAACAATTAACATCTTAAATAAGAGGACTAAAAGCAGATAAAACAAAAAGGAATGTTTCCTAATCAGAATCAAGGCTGTAGAGGTTTGGTCTAAGTTAACATCAAATATTTCAACACTTCCATGTTCAGGAATATTAACATTGAGTTCTTTATGTAGGATGTTTATGAGCAAGGGAAGTCCAGGTGTCAGGACAAAGGAGAGCATGGAGAAGATGAGGGAGAGAACAGGAGAGAAGAGGGAGAGAACACTAGAAAAAAAGGAAAGAGCACAAGAGAAGTAGGGGAGAACATGAGAGGAGAGGGAGATAACACAGAAGAGGGAGATAGCACAAGAGAAGAGGGAGATAGCACAAGAGAAGAGGGAGGGAACAGTGTTCTTGCCAATTTCACTCATACTTGTTCTTTATTAAAACATAAATTAACTGCTTAATACCATGGTATGTCATTGCTTGTGAATATATAATATCTTGGGTTAAAGAGCATTGTGCTGTAATGTACATTTCGAATGCAATATTATTTGCATATCCTAGAAAAGAAAATCTAGAAATGCACTGCATTAGTTTTGGAGACTGAAACAGGGGCCAAAGGTGCTTGTGGTGCTGTGTGCTACCCCTAGATCCCCCCACATTTAAAATAGCTGCTCCACCCCTGCGCCCATCTCTATTCCGATTTAGCAGTTGTTGTTGAAGAGAGAAGGTGGGATAAAATGGAAGTTCCCACAAAGCGGAGAAAGCAAGACCGACAGTCGGACATAAGAGGGTTTTTTCAGATAGTAAGAAACTAGATAACGTAAGTGACTTAAATAGATAACATTAGTTTAGTGGATTAAAGCAATAAGCCCAGAGAGGCACGTTGTGCCTTAGCTGTTCTACAATTACTGTAAACCTCGGCCTCACGGGGCTTATTACTTTTATAAAACGGTTACTACATGTACCTGGCAAGGTTTTATAAAACACAATGATTTGATAACAAAAAAATCATTCCCCTGTCAAGCAATGTAACACTCGTTCTTCAGTGACATTCAGCAGAATGGTTGCTAGGCAACACACAGACGCAACAACACAGACTCAGCTGAAATTTAACGTTAAAGATTGGGGTGATTGTTAACATTTATCTGGATATATTTAAGCACTGATAAAATAGATCCAGGTTGTACAGCTGACTAGTTAAAAGCTGTGAAACAACATCACTCTGTTGTGTTCACACCAAAAGCAAAGCGAATAAACACAAAACACTTTTTACCAGCGACCACCACCGGAGCATGCTGGGTTAGGGACCATCAGTAGCGGGGAAGAACAGCACGAAGAGTCAGTAACGCAAGGAGCTTCTCTCTGGATCTTATAATCGCTTTGTGTGATATTGGTTTGAACCGGGACAACTGTCGGTTTTGTATTAGTTTCCACACTGTAGGCAGCACAGATACACAGGGAGAGGGAGAGGCACGGTGAAAGCAGTGGCCAGGCAGGGACATGCTCTGGGGATACAGATGATCAGGTGAGAATTTGAATGAGAACTTAAACAGCTTAACATTAGTTTTGACCTAGGCCTACATGTCAGCAGCAAATAAAAATAGTAACTTTGGGCCTGATACTGGCATATAGGTGAGATATGGAGCAAAACCTTTGAGATGAAAACATTGATTTTCACTTAAGGGGAATTTAAAGAGAAGCTTTCTTGATTCTGTAGGAATCCATGCAATTTCACAGAATATTCCTTTACATGTGAATTCAAATGGTCATTGTTGTCCTCAAAACTTGTATGTGTGCGAATCTTTACGGCCTTGGCTATATCATTCAAATTTTCTGGCTAAGTCCACTTTTTCTCAAAACCCCAGACTGTAGCTTTAACGGATGACTTAAGTCAACATCATGCACTTGTGTGGCTGCAGCTGCCACTTCGCCAAAAGACTCATCTCTCAAAAGACGCCATCACAAATGTGCTTGACTGTGTCATACACAGGTTAACCAGAAGGTTTTGGCCAATAACACAAAAGTTTAGCAGAGAAAATACATTTGGTTAGGTTTCAGAAAAGGAAAGCTGGGTTAAAGTAGTCCTTTTTAAAATTTGCTGCTTTCCCAGGTTTTTTTGATGAACTGCAAAGCATTACAACGTGTGACATTACAAAAACAGTACTGGTCAGTTGCATAGATGGCCCTGGCGCTGTCAGGGGTTTTAAAGGGGAAAAACTAAAAGGTGGACCCAAATGCAGATCAGACAGGAGGCAGGATCAGGGAGAACAGAAGGCAAGCTTTTATTAAACAAAAGCTGAATTCAAACAAACAAAAGGAGCTAGCTACACAAGCTAGCAAGAAGGGGAACAGGGGCACAGTAGCAAAACAGCAAAAACAGTGCCAACAAAAAAAAAGCCAAAGTACAAATCAAACTGCCACAAAGAATCAAAATCCAAAAACATACCAAACAGGAGACTGAAGATACAAGAAGAGACATAGGAGGAAACTTCCCAAGGAAACAATGAACCGACAAAGAGAACATGGGAAACCAAGATTTAAGTACACAGACACACTGATGAGGGAACAAGGAGCAGGTGGGGAGAGAGGAGGGAGGAGGACAGGTGAGGTAATAAGGGGAAGACACAAAGGAAAAGTGTGGAGGAAGGAAACAATAATGACAGACAGGGGGAGACAGACAAGAAAGGAGGAATGGGAAAATACAGATGGAAGAGCATAGTAGAAAGAGCACAGAGGGGAACACTGAAGAGACACAAAAAGGACAGGGGAATCAAAACCAAGACAAGACACAACACAAAGACATAGAATACATGATCCATGACTGGAGCAACATTAATTATGATGTTGTAAGAACAACACCAACATAGCAATAACAGATCATGTGTTCTACGCACTCCTGAAAAACAGTTCGCTTCTGACAAATGATTACAAACCACTAACTCTTGTTCCTGACACTACCCGTATTATTTGTAATAAGGAAATAGTTGCTTGGGAGACAGTGGCTACTCTTTCATCCTGAAGTTAAAAAGGCTACAATTGATCTAAAAGACACAGCATATCTATAGCTAACCTCTCAAGTAAGCTTCAGTTAATACAGAGGCTAAGGGAAAACAAAATATTCACAAATGAATTGACAAACAGTAGAAAGGACAGTGTGTCTTTTCAGAAATGGGCATAACAAAACAAAAAATAATAGGCTATTTGATTCTCGTTTAAAATAACAAAAGTTGCATTTGAAATTTCAAATGAGAAAACAAGGCCTGTCATTTGCAGAAATCCCACTGCAGTCAAGTGAGCTGTCATTGGAGAAAACCTGGTCAGTTCGGCCCCCTCTACTTATAATCAGAGTTACAGCACTGGTGCTTGGAGTGGCCCATAAGGATGAAATACTTTTCAATAATATGTAATTGTGTAACTTGAAATTCATTCCAAACAAGCTAATTGAATTGAATTGATTGAATGAAGTCTTGTTGAATGTGTCATCAGCAAGCAAGTCCTAAAAAATAAAAACATTTGTATAGTAGAAAATGGAAATGAAAATCAGCTAAAAAATGTTCATGTTTAAACTTTTTTTGTCAGATAATTTCTGAAATTTCCAATGGAAAAAAATGTTTTTGAAAAAATGTCAGTCATCTAATTTTCTTAAAAACTGTACATTAAAATAAGTCCAAAATTCACATGGTTATTGTCAGGGTCATCATGAGCAGGATACCACCGACCACCAACATCAGCTATCCTCTACAGGATGTACTGGATTACAGGCCTTGTTTTGTCATGTGTAAAATCATAGAAGTGTCACGCTGGCTGCTGCGGCTGTTTGGGATTCTGTGTGTTTGTTTCCTTCGCCTGCTTCTTCCGCATCTCTGGCCCACCTGAAAAAACTCTCACCATATTCCTCCAGACTGCACATTAATGTTTCCCTGCCTCTGGTCTCTGCATTTTGGGTCCACACAAAAACCTCAACCCACATAGAGAGGGTTACAAAGACATTTTAGCCTGCAATGCATGGCACTTGTAAATGACCACATCTGGTCTCAAAATATGAAAGAGAGGCCTCTAGTGATTTTATTTTTGTTATACAAAATAGAAATGAAAATCCCATTAGGCTATGAAAATACAAAAACTACTACTACTTTTAAAAATATTGTATTTTAAAGCAACTGTTTGATCTTAAAATAACAGCTTCATTTTGACTGCACAGCGTAATTGTAATACTTGTAATAGGCTGAATGGTGTCTGTCTCAGACACTCTGCCCCCATCACTTATTTCTGCACTATGTAACTTCAGTGAGAGGGTAGGATCACAGTGTTACATACATGTTAACTTAAGCATACAAGTTGTCAAGACATTTCATTGTGATGTGATTTGTTTGTAGACAGCACCTCTATTACATGTGACAAATTGGGGGGGGGGGGGGGGTTCGTTAATTTAAAACAAAATCTAATAACCACTCATGTGGTTCTTGTTTTTCAATACCCATTTCTAAAAATGTAATTAAATGACCAAAACATACTCTAACCAAGAAATACTGTGTTCAAAAAGATACATGAGAACTACAAATGAATAGATGTGAAATGTAGTTCCGCTCAGCTCCACCACATTGTTGGTGATATCACACAGTTTTAGCTCTACCCACTAGATGGATGATTTGCATGTATTTGCATTCAGTTACAAAGAAGCCTGGTCAGTTGAATCACCTGCTTTGGAGATTTTGTGGTAACCTGACTAAGCTAAAGTAGTGTGCTGCATCTGTGACATTAGTAGCATTTGAGTGTGTTGGTGGAATACCTGGTGATGGCAGGGAGTCACACACACATACAGAGTTTGAGGCTGCTGGGAGTGCAGGCAGTGTGTATTTAAGCCATCCAAGTGCCTCAGCACATACACCTCTGAGCTGTACCACTCCCTATAAGGAAACACCAGGGTCAGCACTCTCTCTGTCTTAATGCTGCTCCATGCACACACACACACACACACACACACACACACACACACACACACACACACACACACACACACACACAC
The DNA here is from genome assembly GCF_904848185.1 of Acanthopagrus latus. Lineage (NCBI taxonomy): Eukaryota > Metazoa > Chordata > Actinopteri > Spariformes > Sparidae > Acanthopagrus > Acanthopagrus latus. Next base: position 1,178,009 of record NC_051043.1, on the reverse strand, counting down.
ACACACACACACACACAAACACACACACACACACACACACACACACAGACAAGGACAAGGACAAGGACACACAGGAGGACAGATACACACCTTGCAGCAGCTAAAACCCCACATACAAAGTTATATTAAAGGAACAGTAAGTCAATAAATCTATTCACCTTTTTTCCAAGTCAGATACAGATCCAGAGATGAGTGTAAGACTTCCTGTCAAGCACTTCTACCCTTTAGCTAGCTTGTAGTTAACTCACTTTTCACTGCCACTGTTGTTCCAAATCACATACTAATGTACTGCCTACAGCATACTCAGTCAGTATATACTACATACTGCCTCCTGAATAAACAATTTAACATGTTAAACCCAGCAGAACACTGACGTATAATAAAGTATATATATACATGTCATATGGTCTAAAGCAGTGGCCTATTGCATGTGGCCTGACAGACCTCAATACACGGACCTTTGAGTCACTGAAAAAAATCTTTGTGGCCCTTTAAGATTTGTATTTGAGTATCCCTGGTCTGAAACTTGTAAGATTTTCCAGTATCATTTTGGTCAACTAGAGAAAAGGTGGAGCCTAACCTTACCAGCCTAACCCTTGGTCAATGTGTTAAGCTCACAATCCGCAGTATCAGCTCCACTGCTGGCTACTTGTGTAACAAAACAACCACAAGCACAAAAAAAAACAACAACAAAAAAACAAAACAGACACAGCCCATTAACACTGCACAACTAGGTAACAGCACACCAGTTAACTAATTCTTGTCAGTGGACATGGGTTCCACTCATCTCCCCTCCTCTTGTTGTCAGGCTGACTACCAGGGATACAAAGAGTTTTGTGAGATTTAGTTGCTTTTTGTGTATCATGCCAATTCACAGAGAGAGAAGAGAGAAATAGGATTTTTTGGATGTATTTAGCATGGCGGACCAGGAGCACAAACCTGTAGAGGCTTTTGTCATATTAGTACAATATAGATGTAAGCCAACCAGAGGCAGAGTAGGGTGAGTCTTGCGAGAGAAACAGTGACATCCATAATATACTGACTGCATAAGATATGGATGTAGCTTCTGTGTCTCAAAAGTGTTACCAATGCAGAAGTGCCATAAACCGGCTTTTTTTTTCTGGAGCCGGAGGCACCTCCATTTGTCAGGAAAGTGGGTGGGGCTGGGATGTAGATGCAGACCCAGGGGTGTCTCAAAATTGCAGTAGCAATAGATTGGAAAGGTGGGAAACAACAAGACTGTATAGAGCCACTACAGGCTTCCCTAATGAAAAAAAGCACTAAAATTATTAACTAATGCCACAATGTACCCCAGAAACTTGACTGTGGGGGCAGGGACGACACATTTTTCTGCCTAAAAAGTTGGTGCTCCAGCAACTTCTGGAAAAACCTCTTAACATGAGACACATGCTCCAGATAGGATGTCATCCAAATATATGTAGACAAAATGTAGACAATATGTAGACAAAATGTTCAAGCATCTCCCTGAGGACATCATTAACAAATGCCTGGAAAACTGCGGGGGCATTCAAAAGGCATGGCCAGATATTCATAGTGCCCCCGTGGAGTATTGAAAGTTGTTTTCCACTCGTGCCCCTCTCCTATGCGCACAAGATTGTAGGCATTCCTAAGGTCCATCTTAGTAAAGAATGACACCCCCTGTAGCTGCTCAAATGCAGTGGACATGAGAGGAAGCAGGTCACAGTTTTTAATGGTGATGGTATTTAGACCCCTGTATCTAGGTTCAAGAAGACATTCAGATCACTTTTCACATTTTTCACACCATATATATACATATATATGTATGTATGTATGTATATATTATATATATATATATATATATATATATATATATATACAGTATATATATATGTGTATATATATGTGTGTATATATATATATATATATATATATATATATATATATATATATATATATATATATATATATATACACACACACACACACACACACGTATTATTAACATGTTTAATGATTCCAGTCATAATATGAGAGGGTTATGCCACCCTTCAGTAAAATCCAGTGCAACACCATCACCTCAGATGACCTCGGTAATGAACATAAAATATAATTAGTACCATTCAGACCATGTCAACAAAAACTTTGCAAAATTCATGGCAGTGTTTGTTGTATTGGGTTGCATTACATTGCACAGGTATTCCCTAATGAGGAGGTCAGTGAGTAGATATGATTCAACTGATGGCAGATTTACACACTGTCTGATTTCCATATGATTCACTCTGATGTAAATGAATTGTTTGGCCTCTGTTAATCAGCCAGCGTTATCAGAGGAGGTTTGTGAATGCAGTGTCTATTTCGATCAACCAGTGAACTAGTCACTGTATCATCCCCAGACTCCCTTGCAAATCAGTTGATTTTAAGAGTTGCTGAGTTAGGAGGAACTTTGTGAACTGTCTACAACAAATGTGCTACTACTTGGGCCTACAGTAGTTGTTATCACTTTATTAGTGCATGAAACCTGGCGTCTGTTTGTTCTACTAATGTACATGTTTATTTGCATATACAGCAGGGAAGTGAGATTCAATCAGAAGTGGTCACTGGAGACACATGTTGAGACACATGTTCACCCCAGGTATGAATTGACAGGCCTACAGCTGTCCACTAAGAACAGCCAGGGCGGATGGTAATGCCAGGTCTGAATTCCCTCTTCTCACTGCTGTTATCTGTTCTGTTAGTAGAGGAAGAAGAGAGGAGAGTGTCATGCTGCAGAGGACACAACTCTTGTTGAGATGGTGATAGACAGTAAATGATAGTTCAGGATTCATCTCTGAATCACGTTTGAGACACAAAGGACTTTATTTGCCGCAATTCAAATGCACCTAACAGGATAATTATCTCCACAAACTGTTTGTCTATGTAGCAGGATGGGGCTGCAGTATATTCTGCTCCAGTTTCTGCAGTCCCGTATGTTGGCTTGGTGATTGACAGCCAATCATTATAGACAGGCAACCTATAAAGACAGGTGGGGGTTTTCTGTTCTTCCGTCTCTGTCGCCGAAAAACACACATCATTTCCTGTGCCGATGTCCTGAGCTGATGCCTGTCTTGAACATAGACATAATATACGTAGACGCCTCATAGACTGACGCTGCCTATTGGAGCTGACGTATCAGCACGGCCGCCATCTTGGATGGGCCTCCAATGCAACCCCCCTGTATTTATTTCTACTGAGGAAGGTGTATCTGCAACTACAATAATCATAACCTCCCAGATTTTTACCGGATTTTCACACGGTTCAAACGGCACAGATTTAGTTGTCACAAAAGTTAGTTTATTTTATTTATTGCAACTATAAACTGCACAAAATACGGTCATAGTTGCTTGCTCTCTGTTGATTCCGATTGACTCTGGTGCTAGCATACAGTGAGGGGACCCAACCAAGATGGCGGCAACGCGGGATTACGTTCCAGCACGCAGAGGCGTCTACGTATATATTATGTCTATGGCCTTGGACCCCCGTCTCTTCTTCGGACCTGCCGCTCACCTCAGCCAATGCCGGAACTGGCCCGTCTGACAGACTAAGCATCCTAGAGATTCGTTGTTCCCCTCCTCTGAGCTCGTAGGCACGGCCGGATCGGGACCATGTGTCAGTACATCCGGCCTCTAGCATTTGGCAGCTAACGACGTAGCAGATATGTCTGTCTGGCCAATCTGTCCCTACGCTGCTGCTTTGCTTACCCATTGTTTTTTTTGTCCATTGTGGCTTTGCCATTTATTTTACTATCGGCCATTTTAAGTGCCGTGGGGGCGATTTGTGGGGGCTCAACTCTTCGTTGTTGATTGTTTAATTGCTAGCTGGCCTGTTGCCACTAGAGCTGATCCCGTTTATTTCTTTATCCTAGTTTGTTTTTGTTAATTTCTTATTTACTCTCATCTGATTGTATAATCTCAAATGATAATCTGTTTTGTTAGTGTTGTCATATTAATTGTATTTTATTTTCTTGCAGTACTTTGGCCGATGTGACCCAGTGTTTTGTTTATTTGTTCATATGATGTCCTGCTAATCGTCATGTGTGTCTCCTCTCTGTGCAGAAGCTGAGCACCTTAAGGTGGCAGTGGTTGGTGCCCTTTGGTGGTGGTGTCCCCTTATTGTGTGCTGTGTGGCGACCCCTGGTGTAATCCTCCCCATGTGTGTGTTTGTGTGGTGGTGCGTGCACGTGTGATTCGGGCGACTCTCCCTTGGATACCTCACTCCTGGTGACTCATCCTCTCACTGGTAAGCCTCAGCTTCGGCCTTTCTTCCCCCTTTATAATTGCCTTTGTAGTGTTTTTGGCCTTTTATTGTTGCAGTGTTTGTGTAAAATAAAAAAAATAAAAAAGAATTATTGTGAAATAGAACCACATCTCTAGCCTAGTATCACGAACCTCCGTGTCTTTGAATATCTGTTCTTCTGAGGTATACTATCCCCTGGTGACCTCCCAGGGTGGCGTTGTTGGCCCTTTAATTACCGTATACTAGTTTGCTGGTCAAATCTCTTAACCGCCCACCACATCTACATGAGCCAACTCCTACAATTTGTCAAACTGTCTGACTAACTTGAAGAGTGGATTATAACAGGCACCCATGTTTGACTGACTGAAAGCAACAACTTCAGTTCGTCAAACTGAAAACAACATTAATAGTAGTAACTGCAAACCCATACCAACAGACACATCATTCCTTTATCTCTGTCGTGTCTGTCACTTTGAATCAGACATGACATTACGGGTGGTGGGAGGGGGGGCAGACAGAAAGAGACATAGAGACAGCAGTATCCACACCATTGTACGTACATACATACAACAGAGATGCAAATTAATGATAATCATCAAAGAAGTGGTATCAATAGAAAGAAAATTAGATAAGATTCCAGAAAGAGAGGGAGGACAGTGTGTCCTAAAGAAAGAACAAAAAGAGTCAGAACGCTCAGAGAGACGTAGATGCACCACTTGTTAGTGTATGTGATCAGACAGCCAACTCAGCCATAAATAAAGCTCAGCTGAGGCTAACCAGGAAATACAAAAGTCACAAGATCACAAGAATAATATAAACACCAGGTGAATAGGGTCTCATTTCAGTAAAGCTAAATCACTTTCAAGTATGAGTTGAATGCAACATATTGCAAATAATGAGATCTGCATTGTGGCTAAATTGTGGATAGAAGGCTTGTGTAAAAGATGCATAGAATAGAAGGGATGAGGTGAAAGGAACACAGCTGTTTGGATCAGCTGGCAGGGGAAGCCAATGGGCAGATCCATTGAACCACAACATTTAGTGTGCATGAACTGGGAATTGAGCTTGGGATTTTATGAAACTGTCCACAACTATTCCCTGCATTCAAAATCTGGGCTCATAGAATCAAAGGAAATCATCGTTGCAGAGATGGCAACTCTGAAATGTGGCAAGACAGATATCTGTTTGGGTTGAGGGAGCAACCAAAGACAATGGTAGACACCAATAGAAAAAGCATGGCAACACTTTATCATAATTGTCATTAATAAATTATATATCTATGACTAGATAAACACTCAGGTTGTAACATCAGATCCTATTGTGTGTATATGTTAAGAAATGAGAAGCAGCCACTCCACTCTCTGCTCTGCTGTGTTCCTGTAAAAAGCACATCTCAGCACATTTCACTTTGAACTTGCTCTCTACAGTCCTCAGACCTCATGCATTCATGTGACTTTTGACATTTAGGCTTTACAATTCTCTGCCGAAAAAGCCATTCAAACTCACTTTACAGTATAGAACATCAGAGATACCCTCCACCTTCAGTGGTAGATGCACAAGAAAAAGGCCTGATTCCACCAGAACCAGTCCAGGTTGTGTCTGCCTTTATGAAGACCATCTTTGACCACCATGTGACTGACTCTCCTCCTGCCGTTGCTTTTCTCTGGGATATAATTTTGTTTTACATTTTTCTGTAATTTGAATTGCTTGATTTAACACAAGAAGTGCCAGAGTTACAAAACTACTAGAAGTGCTAGAGTGGTCATTTTGATCGCTAGATTTCAAACTTGATAATCTGTCGTGATAAATACCCAATTCAGAGAGGAGAGGAGTGTGAGGATATCTTTCAAAAAGTCAACACAGATGTATAAACTTACAGAAGCGGTAAATGCTGCGGCAGTGGAGTCGAGCGGACCTGCATCAACTGCGAATGGATCTCGCTGATCCCTCTCCGATGAAAGAAGTTGTTTTCTGACAATAGACAGTGATAGTTGTCAAACAACCAGGATGCATCCGCAGACAATCTCTACAGTCAATATGACTACCTGTGGCTGAAATAGCCTTTTGTGTTATTTATACACAAAACATTTCAAATGAAAATACTGATCCTTTTAAGAAAAGTCATGTACCAGCAGCATTAGAATGTTTGATTCATTACAATGCTGCACATTTGAAGGAGGTCAAAATGACCCTTCTCGAGTTATTGATGCTAGCCTACTGTAACTGGCCTGTATGATGTGGATTTTCAGTGCATTTGAATATGTGGGCTTGATTGTTCAGTCTAGTTTCTATTAGTTGAAATTGTGTCCAAATTGCATACTATTCAGTTGAGCCAATTTCATTTTTAGTGCATTGTCCATTCATACTGGAACAATGACATACTTGATAAGGAATTTAAATGACTCATTTAAGTGTTGATGAGCTCTTTTGTCCCATAATACAATCAGACAGAAATACTAGACACTGCTGGAAAACCTAAAATAAAATAATGCCAATCCATAAAACCTAATATCCATATATAGCAGCTCCAGACAGTATAGACAGACTAATTAATTCCATGGAAAACAGTTTTGCCTTGCCATTGGGGACATTTCCGTATTTGTTATTTGTGTATTTCCCTGAAGTTGCTGCTTGATTGCTGTTGGACAGCACATATATTTCATGACTGTCTCCTAACAAAAGAAAATATGTCAATTTCTTGTATACTAACAGCCAAAACAGTGCACTGTCACTACATTGCCAAGATTGGTCAGATTATGCAAAAACAAATGGAACTTGGAACAAACTGTCGTTTGTTTATTTATAGCCAATAGCGTGAGAGCAGAATGTGAATTACTGACTGAGTGTGTGCTCACAGTGAACCTGGCCAATTAAGTGATAAGAAGATCAGCCGAACATGGCTAGTTTGCTGACAGTGAATACAGTATCAAGGTGGGTCTCTTCACAGGTTGCTAGGTAGCTCCTAGCGTAATGTTAGTCATCTAAAAGAACTGGTGACTAAACTCCATAAATCATCTTGGTACAGGATTCTCTGTCATCAAACAGTCTGCAGTTGGTCATGGAATTTGTTTTTAGTCCTGACACCATCAGTGATCACTTATAACTTTATTCACTGATGGGCGGATGGTAGGGCTAGAACAAAACACCAAACTCACAATATGTTTGTATCACGATTTTTGACCCTCGGTTCGATACAAACCTCAATTTAAAAAAAAAAAAAAAAGAATTTTATTTCAGCAACATTTCAATAACTTCTGTATATGATACTTGTCTGATTCTGCAGTATTGGCAAACTGAACCATTGTGAATAGTGAATAGCCGGTGAGCCAGCTGCGCATGTGGAGGCCGTGTTGATCGGATGGTCTGTTAAATGCACAGATCCCTCACTCAATTATTTAAAGAGAAATGTCCCGCAAAGCAACATTACAGAACCAAACTAAGGTAACGTAGTAATTGTAACTGCCTTTCACCACGATGAAAAAAATACCACAGCCTGTACGCAGAGAAGCGTCTGTCCTCCCACCTGTCCTACCAACTCCTTGTCACATTTCTGCCCGAGAAACAGCATATGTCACCGGCAAAAAACTTTAACTCACTGAGTGTTTATGATGAAAAAAAATCTCTGCAACGGTCAGCCCTCCTGACCGAGACTTAAGTGAACTTTCCCCCAGAAAACAGCCTCTGTCCTCGCAAGTGAGAGAGTCAGACAGCGACCTGTTTACTGATGGTGATTATAGAATTATGTAATTTAGAGCAAAAAACGTAACTTTGTTACTTTCCAGGATGTTTGGTGGGTCAGGATCTCAATCACTACACATTATAACAGCATCCATATGATTATACATTATCCATGGTTTTAGATTGACAGGGGGAACACCTTGACAAACACACATGTCATCATCATGACGTGTACCGTCATGTCTCTTTAGGAGCTGCAGTGCTGGCTTTCTGTGTGAATTACACAGCAGTTCGTCTTTACCCCAGTGGTGCTTCGCTCTGTGTGAACAACCAACAGCGGAGAATTGGCGAACCACTACTGTGGTGTTAATGCGGTGTCTCTGTGTGAATGGGGCTACTTATAGCTCATAGGGCTGGATCTGGACTGGAAGATGTGTTGCAATTCTGCCTTCTCACACCACGAGACAGGTTCGTGGATCTGAGTGTCGCAATTTTGGTTTCAATACGTGTGTCGTTACAGCCCTAATGGATGGCATGATATTATTGGTTTAAATTGGCTGATTCAAACTTAGACAAACACACATCACAGTTTGCTTTTCAGGGAGAGGACATGACTGGATTTTGATGTAAAAATGAAAATAAACTGATTAAAAAACATGGGGCATAATTAAATACAGAATATGTATACTGTGACTGTGTATGAGATCTTAAATGATTTAGTAGACATTTAGAATTTCAGCTCAACCTTTACATTATTTTTCTCAACTTAATATCTACCCATATCATAATGGAGACTATCACTCCATTTGCATTTGTTTGTTGTCCAAGTGGTTGTCTGTTTAAATGAGCTTAAATCATGGTTTAACAGTCATGAGCGTCTTAAAATTTAGATACACAGGTATTAAGTTTGACATCGGATTAGGCTTTGTTGAATGGAAGGACACTGTTGGGCTTTGGCATATGTAGATGTAGGGTCACTCTGCACATCTAATACCTACCAGATCTGCTGCAGAGGGTCCGTTACAGACGGTGCAATAATGCAGTAATACACTACTCTATGCTTCAGATCGGACCTTGTAATTATACCGCTTATGGTAAATACTTCTCAATCTGATCCTGAATCAGTGATTAAAGGTCAAAGAGCAACTGCTGCCTCCAGCATGTGCTGCTGCAATCTTTTCAAGGTCACAGTGTCAGTGTGTGTGTGTGTGTGTGTGTGTGTGTGTGTGTGTGTGTGTGTGTGTGTGTGTGTGTGTGTGTGTGTGTGTGTGTGAAAGAGAGTGAGTGAGTGAGAGAGAGAGACAGAGGTTATGCTTATGGGATAGTGGCAACCTGCTGAGGAGGCTGAATAGAGAAGTGGAGAGGAAGAAACAGAGAGGAGAGACAACTGCAGTGCGTCTGAGCAGGGAGAGAACTTGAGAGAATACTGAATCTCTCTGTCTCTCTCTGTCTCAGTTTCTTCATCCACTGCTGCCCAAACTATTTTTGGTAAGCTGTAAGAAATGGCTGTCTTATAACTGTGTCACCCTTTGAGCCTCTAACAAAAATACTCTCCTGAGATACCAAAAATAGCAATGAGAGAGTAAAAGAATGAAAAACAAATTGAGTGGAAAGTTAAAGGTTTCAAATGATGACAGCTGTGCAGTCTAATCATCTGCAGTCATGAGAACATTTCACTTTTACCTCAGAATAGATCAAACTGTAAATAAGGGCACATCTGCACTGCACTGTTTTGGGTTATGTAAGTCTGTGTGTGTGCCTGAGAGGGAGGGGGCACGTGCTGTATTACAGTGGGAGTGGCGTTGTAGAGTGTACTATTACACGACATCACCTCATCCATCTGGCCCCTCACACACACACACACACACACACACACACACACACACACACACACACACACACACACACACACCTCTCTCTGACTCTGAGAGCATGTGCAGGACAGAGGAGGATGAGAAAAAGGAAAAAAGATAAAGACCTTGTTGGAAGCTGTAGAACATGAGATGGGGGGGTGGAGAAAGAAGCTGAAGAATACAGAGAGACAAAGGAGACTGTTGTCTCTGTCCTGTGTTAACTAATACCAAGGTCCTTTGGGGCAAGTCTTGTCACCTGGCAGCCAACTTGGCAATGCCCCCAGACTTGTTTGGGCCAACAAGAGAGAACCATAATTTTGCTTTCAGTAGTCACTGGGACATAAAAACTGCATGTATAGAATCACCATGAAAAATGGTTTAAAAATGACTTAAATAAAATAAATAAAAAACAGTTAAAAAGTTTGATGACTCTGCTCCAAAGGGGTCTTCTTTTATGGATCAATACATCGATCAATACAGTCAATCAGATATAGCAAAGTTCGTGTAACTTATCATTTACCTTCACTGTCCTGCCATGGCCCTCAACGGTAACTCAAGCTTTTAATAACTTTTCATGTCAAAGGTGTTAAGATCTCCCTGACAAAATCCATCAGGCAAACACTTCAGAAACAACATGTGTACATCAGACAAAGTGAAAACAAAATTTGAAACGGTGGACTTGAGGTAGATAGATATGTGCACTTAATTTCATGCATGTAGCTTAAACCAGCCACTATTGCAAGAAATGGAGAAAATGTGTATTTTCTGTTGCCACTTGGTGACCTATAGCTTTGAAATAATACTGACATCATGTTTGGGGCTGATGTGACCATGAGCAGTGGAGTTATGGCAATTTCTTTTTTCATGATGCCATATCAGCATTTGCCATGCTGCTATGGTCACGCCCCTTAACGAAAACTCAAAATATTCACAAAACAGCATCATCAAGGTCTTATGTGTTCTCCCAGTGTGTTTGAGGCAGCTTTGGTCAACAGACCAGGACAAATTCATCACTTAAGTTGACCCTGACAAAATGTGAAGTCAGTTGGGTTAAAGCTGTATGACGAGTTTGTTAAAGTATAACAAGTCCAAAAAATACATTACCAAGATGATTGCATTCTGTGCATAAGATTTTGAGCAAGTTAAAAAAGCCCTCAAAATAACTATACATTTGCATAGATAATAATCGGGCAATTCCAATATGACCTTGGCCTTGAAGCTTTAGGAGTAGTTCATTCTAATACAATATGTGCAAATCCCTAAAGATGAGTGCAAAAAATGTAAATGGATGGCTTCCAGCTGAGTTGAAATAGTGGTACCAAGAGACTTTTTAGTAGACGTAGGAGTGATGTGCCTTTAAGTCAAACTAGATGCAGGGTCTGTTGTATGAAGTATAGCAAATAGCACTTTCCTTTTGCCACTAAGTGGTGCTATGACTGTAACAGAATGTTGGCATATCAATCAACATGTGAAGTTTGGGGCAGATTTGACCATGTATAGCAAAATGACACCAACATCCTGTTTCATGGTGAGCCATCGACTTATGCGACGCCATGGCCAAGGCTATAGCCATGACCACATCCTTTGATTAAAACCCAAGCCTTTGATAACTTTTTTTCAGAAAGGTGTCAAAATTGACCTGACAAAGATTGAGGGGTAAAACTGTACAAGTACAAGTACAAAATCACCAAATTTGAGCACTAAATTCTACATGGACAATAAAATAAACAAGATAATTTTTCCTGTGGGGTTAAGTTCCTGGCATCATAAGACTTTTTTTTTCAAATTGTGTAATTACAACGTCATTTGATGCACTGGTGCCTAACAAAATGTTTTTGCAAAAAAAATTACATTATGAAAAAAATGCTGTAAAAATATGGATGATTTTTTTTTTAGCGTCATAGCCCCAGCAAACTGACTCTTTTCATGGTCATTATATGAGCCATTCAGTCTAATAAAATTGAAAAAGTCTAGAAGAGCCGCAAGATGAAATTATTTTGTTATCAAGTTAGCTGGGCCAGTTGGCAGAAGTCTCTAATGCGCAGCTCTATGGGCCTCACAACACGGAAAATCCAAATAATATTATAGGTGGGAAGTCGAGCCTCTTTGGGCATGTTGAGCCCATCAAAAATACAATTTTATAGTAAAAAACAATGTGTAGGAATAATAATTTACCTTAATAACAATTTTCTGCATTTCAAGAGGGTCCTTGCACCATTATGTGCCCAGGCAATAATAACTCCTTCAGTTTCAATGGGTCCTGGCCCAGTTTGTGCTTGTGCCCTAAATTCAAGATATTAATCAGCATTATCCAAAGAGAGATGATACAGAGATGGTTTCTGAGAAGGGATGACAAAAAGTTCACATCTGCACTGCTAAAACTTGTAACATGGAGTCACAAAAATATCACAGATATAAAACATGAGCTCAGTGTGCTAAATACTAGAATAATACTGACTTACAGAAGAGTAAGTTGTTGGACACCTTCAGAGAAAGTGGATAGAAGTGCTCTAAAACTTCATATCCTTCCAAAACACTGGGTAAATTGAGGTTTAATCAGCTTAATCAGCAACACAAAGACCTCCATGGTTATACATACAGTATATTGCAGTCATTTGTAATAGTTAATATAGAGACATTGACACTGAAACAGTATAAACCATACTTATTGTCCTTTTGATTCTTTGTGAGCTTAATGAACACTTTAAGCATGGTGTCTGACAGAGTCTGTATGTCATGACACAGGCGGCGGGGTAGTTGAATGAGAGTGGAGAGAATGAGGAAAGAATGGAAAAGAAAAAAGAAAAGGTGACCCCCTGAACACTGGGTCAGAGCCATGTTTATTTTCACCTTAGCCTGTGTGTCAGTGCTGCTGCTGAAAATGTGCTTGTGTGTGTGCTTCAACACACATGTAAAAAGTAAGTGTGCTGTCATGTGCTGTGTGTTTGCAGTTGTGTCAAAATAAGACCAATAAAATAGTTTCATTGTGTGTGTGTGAGCGTGTGTTTTCTGCCTGCAGGTAAAGATGTATTAGGTGTTACAAGATGAGTCTGCAGGATTCTCAATTGTTATGCCTTTTTAATGAAATGGAGGAAGTGAGACAGGTCAATACATTAAGCTGCTTTTAATCCGAACTGCAGACAAAACTGGAAGAGGACAGAATTCATAAACTGGTAGTCTGGAGGATGTGTGCGTTTGTGTGTAACAGTTTGTGTTATTAGGGGAATGAAGGGGATCTGATCATTTGTGCCTTCATGTATATCATTGTTAAGTAAGCAGGAGCCCAAACACAAGTCTAGTCACTATCAGCTCAAAGCCATAAGCTTGTCTGTTAAGGATTTGACTCCTTGAGGAGTTAGCACTGGGTTCTCCATCGTTTGGGGATGGGGGTCAGGGGTCGAGACTGTTATATATATATATATATATATATATATATATATATATATATATATATATATATATATATATATATATATATATATATATATATATATATTACTATTTTTATTTTTTATTTATTTTTTATTATTATTTTTTTATCAGACCTATAATATTCCAAAACAAATAGGAAAAATGTGTGTGCGCAAGGCAAGGGTAGGATATTGGTAAACATAATGACCAGCCACCTCTGTCATTGTTTTTTGTGCCTCTGATTCGTGTCTGTATGTCACTCCACAAGTAGTTCATTCATTTGTCATGACGGAACTTCATTGAAAGCAGAGCTCCACCAAAAAATCTGTAACCATTGCGGAAGTTTATCTGATGTGTCAGTGTTTCCCCTGTATGCATTCTGCTGGATTTTGAGCAAAAAAGAAAGACATGATTTTTGTAGGTTTAATATCACGGGTGAATGGCAAATTTAAGTTGCACACAGTGAAAGCACTACACCCTAAATTATCTTAAAATCAATTATCATTGTAATTACTGCTATTTAATTTCTACAAGTCACCGCTGAAGTTGAGTGACTGGAATTAGAGTTCTCAATGGGTCGGGCTGGCCGGACAAACCTGACCGGACCTGCAGGTTCGGGTCGGGCCTCGGGCCTCCTTTTTTATAAAACACATTTCTTGCAGGTTGTAAATTATATATTGTTTGTTGTGAATCATCGCTGTTCACGTGTGGTGAAGAGTAAGTCTGGCTGCGTGCTTCATGGGAGGGGCAGAAGCAGACCTGACACCGCTGCATACTTTAACAGTCGTGCGGGGGGGTCGGGTTCGGGCTGGGTTTGGGCAGACAGTTCATGCTGGTGTGTCAGGCTGCGTCGGGTTCGGGCTTAAAAACCCGCGGGTCGGGTCAGGTTGTAATTTTAAGGCCCGTTGAGAACTCTAACTGGAATCCTCATCATCCTATTTAAAGGCTGCAACAGGAGACTCATCAAACCGGAGTGAAGTTAGTTTCAGGTTGGATATTCGGCGGGTTCTCCCATCTTTAGTTTTGGATGAACAAACTGGTTTTGTAAAGGGACATCAGCTACTTTATAATATCCAAACCCTCCTAAGCACTTTTTGCTCTAAAGCTTCTCAAACAACCCCTGAAGTAGTGATTCTGGTCGACGCTGAAAAATCATTTGACAGGGTCGAATGGGACCCAACTGTGTATTGAGTACATTTGGCCTGGGTTATGTCAGGGACGTCATTTATCTCCCTTACGTTTTGCATTGGCAATAGTGCCTTTGTCTATTTATCTGCAGCCCTCCCCAGTTGTCCCTGAGACAACTGGGGATGGAATTCAAGCGTTCACTTTATGCTGATCATTTATTTTAGTATGTCTCAGAAGCTCTTCAGTCTTTACCAGCAGTTTTGTAATTTCTCCAGAGATTTGACTCATTATTTCTAACAGCACAGGTTATCCTATCTTCTATCTAATCTAATTCTAATTTATTTGATGTTCTCAGTGCTAAATGAACAATGTTTTGTATTCCTTCATTGGGCCCAGAAACTTGAGAACTCTTCAATTGTACAGATTTCTTTGTAACTGTAAAACAAAATAAGTTGTCGTAATTTTAAATGTTTTGTCAACATTCAGTAATAACATGTGGCACTTCATTATTTCACACATTGTAACAGACATTTTGGTGAGGTCACTGGGAAATTTGGAATCAAATGTAAATAAAAGTACATCATAAGAGTACAAAGAGCACATAATGCTTGTATTTTGAAGGCAACTGCTGCTATTTTATTTCAATTCACATGGTTTTGTTCGTTCATGTGTGTCTGTATGCGTTTGCAGCTTCACATGTTGCAAACAGAGCTAACGAGATGCCAGTTAGCTGTCACCATGATACAGGTACTGATCCATGTGAGGAGCACTGCATGGTGAGTTGTCAAGGTGATTCAAAAACTTAGTGGACTTCGTGGAGGCCTCCGTGTCATCCATTAATTCCTGATTATGGACACCTCATCAGGTATTATCCCTTCTGTAATGTAGTGAGTGTACAGCTTGTATAACAGTGTAAATTTACTGCCCCCTCAAAATAACTCAATACACAGCCATTAATGTCTAAACCACTGGCGACAAAAGTGAGTACACCCCTAAGTGAAAATGTCCGAATTGGGCCCAAAGTGTCAATATTTTGAGTGGCCACCATTATTTTCTAGCACGGCCTTAACCCTCTCGGACATGGACTTCACCAGAGCTTCACAGGTTGCCACTGGAATCCTCTTCCACTCTTCCATGATGAGATCACGGAGCTGGTGGATGTTAGAGACATTGCACTCCTCCACCTTACATCTGAGGATGCCCCACAGATGCTCAATAGGATTTAGGTCTGGAGACACGCTTGGCCACTTTTATCCTCAGGGAGGGGATCATGCTCTGCTTCAGTATGTCACAGTACATGTTGGCATGTATGGTTCATGGTTCTCTCAATGATCTGTAGCTCCCCAGTGCTGGCAGCACTCATGCAGCCCCAAACCATGACACCCCCACCACCATGCTTGACTGTAGGCAAGACACACTTGTCTTGTACTCCTCACCTGGTTGCCGCCACACACGCTTAACACCATCTGAACCAAATAAGTTTATCTTGATCTCATCAGACCACAGGACATGGTTCCAGTAATCCATGTCCTTAGTCTGCTTGCCTGCAGCAAGATGTCTGCCAGCTTTCTCGCACATCATTGTCAACACCCTGAAACTGAACTGCAGTACAATGTTCTTGTTGCCTAGGCCATCTTTATGTGGATCAACATTTTTTTTTTTTCAGATCCTCAGAGAGTTCTTTGCCATGAGGTGCCATGTTGAACCTCCAGTTGACCAGTATGAGAGAGTGTGAGAGCGATAACACCAAATTTAACACACCTGTTCCCCATTCACACCTGAGACCTTGTAACACTAACACGTCACATGACACCAGGAAGGGAAAATGGCTAACTGGGCCCAACTGAACATCATCCTGAGGAAAGACTGCCCTCACATGGACTTGTCAGTCACTGTGGAGGATGTCATGGTATTGCCCTCTTCAACTGTGAGGAACCTGGACATTATCCTTGATGGCGGACTGTCCTGCACCCCCAACATCACTGCTCTGGCCCGATCATGCAGATTTGCCCTCTACAACAGCCGCAGCATCTGGTCTTTCCTCACAAAGGATGCAATGCAACTCCTGGTCCAAGCACTGGTCATTTTCCGCCTGGACTACTGACACTCCCTCTTGGCTGGACTCTGCGACTAAACCGTTGCAGTGTATCCAGAACACTGCAGCACTCCTTGTTTTCAATCTATACAAATTCTCCCATGTGACCCCCCTCCTCCATGACCTCCCCGGCTTCCTGTTGTGGCCTGTATCTGATTTAAGACGATGGTGCTAGCCTTCAAGGCCACCAACAGACCTGCACCCGTCTACCTCCAAACACTGTTCAGACCGCATGCCCCAGCACAAGCAGTGTCTTTTACATCAGCTGGCCGGCTGTTACCGCTATTGCTGAGAGCAAACAAATTTTATCCTTAGCACTTAAATCATAGCACTTATGCACTTACGATATCTTTGATAAATAGCAGCTAGGATGCTCAGACGAGGGACACCTTGAAAATTATTTCTATTCTATTGACGTGATATGTTGTAGTTTCGTCCTTGTGACAAATGAACTTATTGTAAGTCCCTTTTGGATGTAAATGTGAATGTAGATATAGAATGAAAAGCAAAACAGGCCACGAATGTGCTCTGCTCACACATCCAGAATGTATCCAGCCTATTAGTGGGTTTCTAAGATGTTATGAGAAAATGTGTTTGAAGCCATAAGCCAAAAGAGTCAAGTCAAGTGTGTCTAAATGTGTTTTACATCACCACATATGTTAACTGTTAAACAGTTGGCGTCACTGTTCTTCATGCCAGCTCATCACAGAACCCTTACTGATGGCAGAGGCTGCCTTACACAAGATGCCAACTGCTCATCAGGAGCAATTTTGGGGTTCAGTATCTTGCGGCTCAGTTCCGCCCCAGGGGAGCTGGGATTCGAACCAGCAACCTTCTGATCACTAGTCCACCAGCTCTACCCACTGAACTCATGAAAGTTACTCATAATGGCTGAATGAGGAGTTACTCATGAAAATGTGACAAGGATCAAACTGTGTGAACTTGTAGACACCCAGTCTAGGTTTCATTTACAAATCTTGCTCAACAGCAATAAGTCATATTATTTAAATATGTGTCAGTTTACTCCTCCTTGAACCGGCACCTTATAGTGGTGGAGGGGTTTGAGCACCTGAATGATCCTAGGAGCTATGTTGTCCAGGGCTTATTGCCCCTGGTAGGGTCTCCCAAGGCAACAGGTCGTAGGTGACGGGTCAGACTAAGATCAGTTCTAAAGCCCCTAATGAAGAAATTAGCAACAAGGAAGCATACTTCGCCCGGAATGGTGTCACCAGGGCCCCACCCTGGAGCCAGACCTGGGGTTGGTGCTCGCAGATGAGCGCCTGGGGGACACTGGGCCAGGCGCAGCCTGAACGAGTGGTGTGGGCCCGCACTCCAGCAGGCTCACCACCCGCAGGAGGGTTCAGAAGGGGCCGGTGCAGTGTGATTTGGGTGGCAGTCATGGCCGGGGGGCCCGACGACCCAGTCCTGGTTGTTGACTCAAGCCATTGGGACATGGAATGTCACCTCACTGGGGGGAAAGAGCCTCAGCTAGTGCGGGAGGTTGAGCGGTACCAGTTAGAGATAGTTGGGTTCACCTACACGCACAGTCTGGGCTCTGACCCAACACCTTGAGAGAGGCTGGACTGTCTTCTATTCTGGAGTTGCCCGTGGTGAGAGGCGGCGAGCTGGTGTGGGCTTGCTTATTGCTCAGCAGCTAAGCCACCATGTGTTGGAGTTAACGCCGATGAACGAGAGGGTCGCTTCCCTGCACCTTTTTGTTTGAGGATAGGTCTCTCACTGTTGTCTTCGCTTATGAGCCAAACAGCAGTGCAGAGTACCTGGCCTTCTTGGAGGCCCTGGGAGGGGCACTAGAGAGTGCTCCAACCAGGGACTCCATCGTTCTACTGGGGGACTTCAATGCTCATATGGGCAGTGATAGTGTTACCTGGTGGGGTGAGATTGGGAGGAACGGCCTCCCCGATCTGAACCCGAATGGTGTTTTGTTGCTGGACGTCTGTGCTAGTCACAGTTTGTCCATCACAAACACCATGTTCAAGGATAAGGGCGTCCATATGTGCACTTGGCACCAGGATGCCCTAGGATGATCGACTTTGTAGTCGTGTCACCTGACCTCCGGCCATATGTCTTGGACACTCAGGTGAAGAGAGAGGCTGAGCTGTCAACTGATCACCATCTGGTGGTGAGTTGGATCCGCTGGCAGGGGTGGAAGCTGGACAGACCTGGCAGACGCAAACGCATTGTGAGGGTCTGCTGGGAACGTCTGGCAGAACCCTCCAGCTCCTTCGAGCCAGGACCGCCAGCATGCCCTGGGGCAGTTTGCAGCCGAGTGTGAAGTGGCTGGGATGAAAATCAGCACCTCCAAGTCCGAGGCCATGGTTCTTGACTGGAAAAAGGTGGCTTGCTCCCTCCAGGTTCGGGGAGAGCTCCTGCCTCAACTGGAGAAGTTTAAGTATCTTGGGGTGTTGTTCACGAGTGAGGGAAGGCTGGAGCGTGAGATTGACAGGCAGATCAGTGCAGCGGCCACAGTAACGCGGTCGTTGTATCAGTCTGTCGTGGTGAAGAGAGAGCTGAGCCGATTTACCGGTCAATCTACGTTCCTACTCTCACCTATGGCCATGAGCTTTCGGTCATGACTGAAAGAATAAGATCCCGGATACAAGCAGCCGAAATGAGTTTCCTCTGCAGGGTGGCGGGGCGCTCCCTTAGAGATAGGGTGAGGAGCTCTGTCACCCGGGAGGAGCTTGGAGTAGAGCCGCTGCTCCTCCACATCGAGAGGAGCCAGCTGAGGTGGCTCGGGCATCTGTTTTGGATGCCCCCGGGACGCCTTCCTTGGGAGGAGAACCCGAGGAAGACCCAGGACACACTGGAGTCTGTTTAGGTGAACCACAATCACCTTAATCACTCATCAGCTTATGTTGGAGATTATGTGGATATTTCTAATAGGAATGTTTCCTCACTGTAACCAATCCAAGCATGACCTATTATTGTCATCTGATCATGTGTTTAAGGCTTAATACAGATACGTTTTATTTAAAAAAAATTTAATGTACGTACCCATTCCCATGGCCCCTCAGGCTTGGACCCCTAATAATCCTCAGAAAAACAATAGGGACCTCACATGTCTACCTGCTCGAGCCCTCATAACAAGATTTACGAGAAAAACTATATGGACCTCGCAGGTTCCCTGCTCGGGCCCTAATTAACACTTGATGGTCAGTTAAACTTCAGGGACATCAAACTGTCTGTGTAGGAAGCACAAGTGATTGTGAATCAGTTTCACCTGCTTTGGTACAAATGAGAGTGACACCAGGTGCAATGGAGAGGCAAAAGCATGAGCATTTTAGGGCATTTAGCAGACACCTTTGTCCAAAGCAACTCAAAGTAATTCATACATACATTCATATACTGATGGTGGCGGCTGCCATGCAAGGTGCCAACCAGCACATCAAGAGCAGTTAGGGGTTCAGTATCTTGCCCAAGGACCCTTCGACATGCAGACCAGGGGAATCAATCCAGCAACCTTCCGATAGCAAGGTGCTGGCTCTACCCCTGAGCCACAGACATCCCGCAAAAATTGAATGGTTTTACATGTGGTGGCCTCAGACAGTTGCTCTCTTCTTATCCTTCCTGACTGATTCTTCTCTAGTTGTGTTCTGCTAGTGGCCTTGTCTCTACTGGTAGCATGAGGCAGTACCCTCAGACCAATCAGGTTGCACAGGTAGTCCAGCTCTTCCAGGGTGGCACAACCATACATGGATGAAGGAGATACCAGGAGACCGGCCGTTACAAGAGGAGAACCGGACAGTGGTGGTGGAAGGGCATCAACCCAGAAACAGGACCGGTATCTGCTCCTTTGAGTGAGAAGGAAAAGGAGGAGCAAAATGACATCCAGCAGGCAACTAGTGTAAACGTTTCTCACCAAACTGTCAGAAACAGACTCCATGAGGGTGACACGAGGGCCATCCCAGCCCAATGCAGCTTGGGTTTCTTTTGCAAGGTGTTCTCTTACAAATGCATTGGCATTTGCAAGAGAACACCTGAACTGGCAGTTCCTCCACTGGCACCTCGACCTCTTCACAGATGAGAGCAGGTTCACATTGAGTAGGGCTGTGCTAAAAGTTTCTATATGCAATATATTGCAATTTTATTTTGCATAGTAAAAGAACATAGCTTAGGCAAACGGATCAGTGGGGGTCTTTAGCGTTAGCCGGGCTGCTAAGTTTACTGGCTTTGTTATAGCAATCAATCACACTGCACTCCTGTAGCTTCATGCTATGCACGCGCCCCGAATGTTTGGTGATGTTGCTCACCCCGAATTTCCACTGGATACTATCAGCTGAATTACGGTTCTGATCCAGCTTTGCTCCACTGTCCGCCGTCTGCTAAACCCCACCAGTTGGTTTTGATACTGCAGTAACGTTATGGCAGACAGCTGCTGTCAAGGCCGAGGAGTTTCCGCGATAATCACAGAATCACTCACGACCGCAGTTATAGGTATGTGTTTTAAAAACTACAACAGGAAGTGTTCCCGACCGAAGGACATTAGAAGAACTAGTGTTTTTCTCTTATTTGTAATTTGTGTGCTGGTGTCAACACGGAGTGTTTTATTTTGAAAAGTAACCGGATGTTATATAGTTATTTCTGTGCTTGACTTCCTGTCTGCTCGGTGCTAAATTCAGCTGACTTGCTGCATTATGCTCCGGCATCCGCCAGATTTCTATATCTGGTCCTGGTCCTGGTTATGTATTCAGAAGTATTTGTAATTGCATAATTTCTGCTCTGTTGAAGTTTTATTATTACCTTGTGGTAATAAAAATAAGGTTGAATCTTTTGACATCTTGTAAAGTCTTTATTTTTTAACTCAAATTACATGTTGTAGTATCGATAAGAGTATCGATAAGTATCGGTACGAGCCGTTTTTAGACAGAACACCAAGCTGCCAATTTGCCAGTCCTTTTGGTGGCTCGGTCCGCGTTTTTAGACAGAGACCGGCAAATTGGGCAGAACGAGGCAGAAATGTGCCGGCCTCTGCATGAGGTGGGCGGAGGTGTCAATGACCTGCACTGCTGTGCGACCCACAGCCAGGGAGTTTTAAAACCAAGAAACAGCTGATCACAGCAGTCAGTCCATCACTTCATCCGTGGATATTAAGATGAACAACTGGACAGCCGCAGAGATCCAGGAGATGCAGCGTCTCCTCGGTCTCTGTAGCTGTTTGGTTGTGTTAGCTTGTTGTTGTGTCGGCAAGCTAAGAACCGTTGCTACTTTCAAATTAAAAGCCCCCCACTAAGAACCCAGTTCTAAACTCCAGTGGGGTGGAATGTAAAGCTCTTATTTTGAAGACAAATTCTATGTCATTGTTCACAGCCCAACATCGAGCTTGACGTCACTTCACATGTTTACACCTACCTCAGAGGCGGCTTTTGGAAAAGGAGGAATATTATGCCTCGGTTTTAGAAAGACAGGCCGGCACATTGCCGCCCTTACCTTGGAGCAAATGTGCCGCCTTTTCTATCTAAAAAGGGCTAATGAAGGTGCTCTTTTTGATCACCCCCAGTGCATTGAGTGGATAGAAGGGGTTCCTCAAGATTGTCCTCATCTTAGACAGCATCCTGTCTTTTGCCACCTGCTGGACAGTGTCCACTTTGGAATTTTTCACAGAGCTGGCCTTTTTAATGATATTATCTACTCTGTTCCTATCTGCTGTGCGTGACCCCTCTTCCCAATATGCCACTGCAAAGAACAGAGCACTGGCCACAACTGAGTGGTAGACAGTGTGCAATAGGGGTTGACAGATGTTCCATGACCTCAACCTCCTTAAGAAGTAGAGTTGACTTTTCCCTTTTTTGCACATTGTCTCCACATAAATCCGCCAATCCAACTTGTTGTACAGCTGCACACCAAGGTACCTGTGGCTCGACACAACTTCCACCTTCGTGTCCTGGATGGAAATTGGTGCAGGTGCAGGTTGGATCCTCCTCCTAAAATCCACCACCCATCTCCTTGGACTTTGTGTTGTTGCGATGGTTATTGTCACTCCAATCCACAAAGTCCCTGATTACACTCCTATATTCATTGTCCTCACCTCCTTTAATAAGACCAATGGTGACTTTATCGTCAGAAAATTTCTGGAGAAAGCATCCACTGGTGTTGTGTTTGAAGTCTGCTGTTTAGATGGTATACAGGAATAGGGCCAGGACAACCCCTTTTGGTGCGCCTGTACCACTCTGAATTGTGTCAGAGACCCTGTTCTGCAAACGTACAAACTGTGGTCTGGAGGATAGATAGTCCCAAGCACCATGAGACCAGTGATGGGTCCACCTGCATCCCTCTCATCTTCTCACCTAACAGCCAAGGCTGGATTGTATCAAAGGCACTTGAGAAGTCAAAAAAAGTGAATCTCACAGAAGCATTAGAGGTATCCAGGTGAGAGTGGGTCCTCTGCAACATGTATATGAGGGCGTCATCCACACTGATGTTAGGCCTATATGCAAACTGCAGAGGATCCAACTGCGTTGACACATCTGCCCGGAAGTAAGGGAGGACCAGTCTCTCAAATGCCTGGTGAGTGTAACACGTCTAAAATCCTTGGTCCGTGGGATGGCTCTTTTTTGGAACAGGGACCAGGCAGGAGGTTTTCCATAGCCTGGGGACTATTTGTGGACACAGGCTCAGGTTAAACAAGTGTGTGCGGACAGGCACTGTATATGTACACATACATATGAAATAAAGTCAAAATTAGCAGTTTAATGTTGACATTTAATCTCATTATTATGACTTTTGTATCTCAATTTAGATTTTTGCTAATCTCATGATCATGTCTTTTAATTGTATGATTTTCACTTTCTATTCCATAATAATAATATAATAATAATAATAATAATAATCACTTTTAACTCTGTCATAATTATTATTAACATGGAAATACTTTTTAATTGAGCTTAGACCAGTCTCAAAGCTGCCTTTTTTATCCATGACTTTAGAAAAAATAGTCTCCACTCAATTGATTTCTTTTATGAATGACAATCATATTTTTGAAAAATTTCAATCTGGTTTCCACTCTCTTCATAGTACTGAGACTGCACTGGTAGAGGTCGCCAATGACTTACTGCTTGCTGCTGACTCAGGCCTCTATTCAATATTAATTCTCCTTGACCTCAGCTCAGCTTTTGACAGAGTGGACCATGATGTCTTAATCAGCCAATGTGGCTGTGGATTGGTTCATCTCCTATCTGTCCAACAGGTCATTCTCTGTAAGGCTTGGAGAAACCTCCTCTTCTTGTGCCCCTCTCTTCTGTGGGGTCCCTCAGGGGTCTATTTTGGGTCCCCTCCTATTCACTGTTTACATGCTACCCCTGGGGCAAATCAGGCGTAGACACAATATTGATTTCCACTGCTATGCAGATGGTATGCAGTTGTATGTCCCACTACAGCCTTGTAAAAGTGATGTTTCTCATATTTTCTCCTGCCTTGCTGAGATAAAAGATTGGATGTCTGAAAATTTTCTGCAGTTGAATGACTCCAAATCAGAAATTGTTATAGTGAGTCCCTCTGGCCCCAGCACTAATAACATTACCGATCTTTCCTCTAGTCTGGGTACCTTATCTAACAATGTTCAAAAAGAGGCCCACAATCTCGGTGTCATCTTTGACTCAGAATTATTTTTTGATACTCATGTGACTAAAGTGGTACAGTCATGCTTTGCCCAACTGAGACAGCAAACAAAGATCAGGTCATTCCTGTCCTCTGCTGACTTAGAAAAGGTCATCCATGCTTTTATCTCCTCCAGTCTGGACTACTGTAACGCACTTTACTCTGGTACCAGCAAACAAAACATCCAAAGACTGCAGCTGACACAAAATGCTGCTGTTAGCTTTTTAACACGTACTGAGAGATGTGACCACATTACACCAATCCCTGCTACTCTTCACTGGTTACCTGTGAGTTTTTAGAATTGATTTTAGGATTTTACTGCTTGTTTTTAAAGCCCTGAATGGTCAGGCTCCTGCCTATATTTGTGATCTGCTCCTTATGAGCCTGATGGCCGCCTGAGATCCTCCAGCAGGGCCCTCCTAATGGTTCCAAAATCTCGACTCGTCACTAAAGGTGACCAGGCCTTTGCTGTTTGTGCCCCTCGGCTATGGAACTCCCTGCCTAAAGATCTCAGGCAGGCTAACTCAGTATCCTCTTTTAAATCCCTTCTTAAAACTCACTTTTATCTTATGGCTTTTTCTTAATTGTTGGTATTGTTGTAACTATTTAAATGATTTTATATGTTTTATCTTTGTTTGGATTTTTAACTCATTATGTAATCTGTTCTAGTGTAAACCACTTCGTAACTCGTTTTTGAAAAGTGCTATATAAATAAAGTTATTATTGTTATTAGTAGTAGTAGTAGCCACCTTCAGCCAGAGGGGGCAGTCTACCACAACCTCTCCTTCCTGACATTCTCCTTCTTCTCCTTCCGCTCAGGTGGACGGGCCATCGGCGCCCTCTGCAGCCCAGGAGGAGCCTAGGCAGTTGGGAAGAGCCAGACTCAACCCGAGAGGTGTCGTCAGATGCAGGAGGGTCACCAGTGATGAAGCGGACACAGATGAGCCGCACCCTTTCCTCTTCAGGGTCAACTCGTCATCTGGTTAAGGCCAATCTGATCTCTCCATCTCTAGAACTTCTTCATCTGGTGTTGGTGGACTCTGGCGTGGATGAGTTTTATGGACTGGAGATTGGCTAAGCAGCTTGGAGTCAGACTGTTTCCTCTGCCCAGTCCCCTCGAGGCAAGCTCTCTTGATGGACGCCTGTTATGCAAGGTAACCCACCACAGTCAACCTATTCAGCTCATAATGGCTAAAGGGCATAGCGAGTTTCTGAGTTGTCTCTTATACTGCTCTCCCACTCATCCCCTGCTGCTGGGCCTTCCTTGGCTCTCTAAACACAACCCTCACATTAACTGGTCTTCGGGGGAGATTTTGGGGTGGGGTAAGAGCTGCTGTCCTGTCTGCTTTCCCTCTGAGCCTGTCCCTGCGCCTCCACTCTCATCTCATCTGGTTTCTCCGTACGCTGATTTCCCGGATATCTCGAATGTTTCTACGTTACCTGGATTTAAAGGAGGTGTTTAACAAGACCCAAGCTACCGCTCTACCTCATCATCGACCATATGACTGCTGCAGTGACCTGCTCCCTGGTTCGTCTCCTCCTCGAGGCTGACTCTACTCATTGTCTGCACCGGAGAGGGAGGCTATGCAGACATACATCCAATCCTCTCTGGAGGCAGGGATCATCTGGCCATCGTCCTCTGCTGGAGCAGCATTTTTCTTCGATAAGACTCTCCACCCATGCATTGACTACAGTGGTCAGAACAGTATCACCATTCAGAACAGGTACCCTCTACCCCTCATTTCCTCTGCTTTTAAACTGCTACAAGATGCTAAATGTTTTACTAAGTTAGACCTCAGCAATACTTATCATCTTATCAGAATAAGGGAGGGGGATGAGTGGAAAACCGCTTTCAACACTCCGAGTGGACACTATGAGTATTTAGTGATGCCATTTGGACTAACGAATGTTCCTGCAGTTTTCCAAGCATTAGTCAATGAAGTTCTCCATGACATGCTGGACAAGTTTGTGTTTGTATATTTGGATGACATTCTGATCTTCTCTGGAGACAAACAGACGCACATGAGACATGTGCACCAGGTCCTGCAGCGTCTTCTTGATAACCAGCTTCATGTTAAAGCTGAGAGATGTGAATTTCATGTTTCCACAGTATCTTTTTTGGGTTTTTGTTGTGTCGGGTAACAGCATTCACATGGATCCGGCTAAAGTCAGTGCGGTGGTGGAGTGGCCCACTCCCACTAGTCGTAAGCAGGTGCAATGCTTCCTGGGGTTTGCCAACTTTTATAGACATTTTATTCGTAACTTCAGTACGACTGCTGCTCCCCTGCATGTGCTAACCTTTCCTCAGGTCCAGTTCCAGTGGAACCCCCATGCAGATCTGTCTTTTCAAAAGCTCTGAGAGAGCTTCACCTCGGCACCCATCCTCATGCTACCAGACATCAACCAGCAGTCCGTCGTGGAGGTGGATGCTTCTGACCTGGGTATCGGAGCGGTCTTTTCTCAACGAGCCCAGACAGACAATAAGTTACACCCCTGCGCTTTCCTGTCCAGGAGGCTCTCTTCTGCAGAGAGAAACTATGATGTGGGTAATCAGGATCTCCTAGCAGTTAAGATGGCTCTTGAAGAATGGCATCACTGGCTGGAGGGAGCTGAACACCCATTCCTCGTCTGGACAGACCACAAGAACTTGGAATACATCCGGTCTGCCAAACGTCTAAACCCCAGACAAGCCAGGTGGGCACTGATATTTAACTGATTTGAGTTTTCTCTCTCCTACCAACCCGGCTCTAACAATGTGAAGACAGACTCCCTGTCCTGCTTGTTCGAGCCGGATTCAAGTCCGAAATCTCTCTGTGAAATCCTCTGTGAAAAGATGGTTCACTTTATTCCTCTGCCCAAGTTGCCTTCAGCCAAAGAAACGGCTGAAGTAATGTTTTTTTTTTTTTTAAGTATTTTTTTGGCCTTTTTTCTGGCTTTATTGACAGTGGAGATGAAGAGTTTGACAGGAAACAGGGTAAGAGACAGGGAGTGACACGCAGCAAAGGGACCCAGGCCGGGAGTCGAACCCGGGTCCGCCGCAGAGCCTCGGCTCATGGGTCGTGCGCGCTACCAACTGAGCTATGCGGCGCCCCGACGGCTGAAGTAATGTTAAGACATGTTTTCAGGCTTCACAGATTTCCGAAGGACGTGGTGTCAGACCAGGGGCTGCAGTTCGCATCCATTTCTGGAAAGCCTTTTGCACCCTCTTGGGCGCTACGGTCAGCCTCACATTGGGGTTTCATCCCCAATCCAATGGCCAGACCGAGGATTTGAACCAGGAGCTGGAGACTGGTCTACGCTGCCTGGTTTCCTAAAATCCAACTAGTGGAGCAGACACCTTATCTGGGTGGAGTATGCACACAACACCCTGTCCTGTTTTTCTTCTGGTCTCTCTCCCTTCCAGTGTGCCTATGGTTACCAACCACCGTTTTTTTCCAGCCTTGGAGGGGGAGGTTAGCGTGCCATCATCCCAGGCCCTCATTCGTTGCTGCTGCAGGATCTGGTCGGCAGCCTGTCAAATTCTGCTTCAAAGCTCGGCTAGATCTAAGAGGGCAGCAGATCGCAGGAGAGTTGCAGCTCCT